>NC_143459.1:6472500-6757824 GCF_987193195.1 Phasianus colchicus | reverse complement strand
ACCCTAACCCTAACCCTAACCCTAACCCTAACCCTAACCCTAACCCTAACCCTAACCCTAACCCTAACCCTAACCCTAACCCTAACCCTAACCCTAACCCTAACCCTAACCCTAACCCTAACCCTAACCCTAACCCTAACCCTAACCCTAACCCTAACCCTAACCCTAACCCTAACCCTAACCCTAACCCTAACCCTAACCCTAACCCTAACCCTAACCCTAACCCTAACCCTAACCCTAACCCTAACCCTAACCCTAACCCTAACCCTAACCCTAACCCTAACCCTAACCCTAACCCTAACCCTAACCCTAACCCTAACCCTAACCCTAACCCTAACCCTAACCCTAACCCTAACCCTAACCCTAACCCTAACCCTAACCCTAACCCTAACCCTAACCCTAACCCTAACCCTAACCCTAACCCTAACCCTAACCCTAACCCTAACCCTAACCCTAACCCTAACCCTAACCCTAACCCTAACCCTAACCCTAACCCTAACCCTAACCCTAACCCTAACCCTAACCCTAACCCTAACCCTAACCCTAACCCTAACCCTAACCCTAACCCTAACCCTAACCCTAACCCTAACCCTAACCCTAACCCTAACCCTAACCCTAACCCTAACCCTAACCCTAACCCTAACCCTAACCCTAACCCTAACCCTAACCCTAACCCTAACCCTAACCCTAACCCTAACCCTAACCCTAACCCTAACCCTAACCCTAACCCTAACCCTAACCCTAACCCTAACCCTAACCCTAACCCTAACCCTAACCCTAACCCTAACCCTAACCCTAACCCTAACCCTAACCCTAACCCTAACCCTAACCCTAACCCTAACCCTAACCCTAACCCTAACCCTAACCCTAACCCTAACCCTAACCCTAACCCTAACCCTAACCCTAACCCTAACCCTAACCCTAACCCTAACCCTAACCCTAACCCTAACCCTAACCCTAACCCTAACCCTAACCCTAACCCTAACCCTAACCCTAATTGATGGTGCCTAACCCTAACCCTAACCCTAACCCTAACCCTAACCCTAACCCTAACCCTAACCCTAACCCTAACCCTAACCCTAACCCTAACCCTAACCCTAACCCTAACCCTAACCCTAACCCTAACCCTAACCCTAACCCTAACCCTAACCCTAACCCTAACCCTAACCCTAACCCTAACCCTAACCCTAACCCTAACCCTAACCCTAACCCTAACCCTAACCCTAACCCTAACCCTAACCCTAACCCTAACCCTAACCCTAACCCTAACCCTAACCCTAACCCTAACCCTAACCCTAACCCTAACCCTAACCCTAACCCTAACCCTAACCCTAACCCTAACCCTAACCCTAACCCTAACCCTAACCCTAACCCTAACCCTAACCCTAACCCTAACCCTAACCCTAACCCTAACCCTAACCCTAACCCTAACCCTAACCCTAACCCTAACCCTAACCCTAACCCTAACCCTAACCCTAACCCTAACCCTAACCCTAACCCTAACCCTAACCCTAACCCTAACCCTAACCCTAACCCTAACCCTAACCCTAACCCTAACCCTAACCCTAACCCTAACCCTAACCCTAACCCTAACCCTAACCCTAACCCTAACCCTAACCCTAACCCTAACCCTAACCCTAACCCTAACCCTAACCCTAACCCTAACCCTAACCCTAACCCTAACCCTAACCCTAACCCTAACCCTAACCCTAACCCTAACCCTAACCCTAACCCTAACCCTAACCCTAACCCTAACCCTAACCCTAACCCTAACCCTAACCCTAACCCTAACCCTAACCCTAACCCTAACCCTAACCCTAACCCTAACCCTAACCCTAACCCTAACCCTAACCCTAACCCTAACCCTAACCCTAACCCTAACCCTAACCCTAACCCTAACCCTAACCCTAACCCTAACCCTAACCCTAACCCTAACCCTAACCCTAACCCTAACCCTAACCCTAACCCTAACCCTAACCCTAACCCTAACCCTAACCCTAACCCTAACCCTAACCCTAACCCTAACCCTAACCCTAACCCTAACCCTAACCCTAACCCTAACCCTAACCCTAACCCTAACCCTAACCCTAACCCTAACCCTAACCCTAACCCTAACCCTAACCCTAACCCTAACCCTAACCCTAACCCTAACCCTAACCCTAACCCTAACCCTAACCCTAACCCTAACCCTAACCCTAACCCTAACCCTAACCCTAACCCTAACCCTAACCCTAACCCTAACCCTAACCCTAACCCTAACCCTAACCCTAACCCTAACCCTAACCCTAACCCTAACCCTAACCCTAACCCTAACCCTAACCCTAACCCTAACCCTAACCCTAACCCTAACCCTAACCCTAACCCTAACCCTAACCCTAACCCTAACCCTAACCCTAACCCTAACCCTAACCCTAACCCTAACCCTAACCCTAACCCTAACCCTAACCCTAACCCTAACCCTAACCCTAACCCTAACCCTAACCCTAACCCTAACCCTAACCCTAACCCTAACCCTAACCCTAACCCTAACCCTAACCCTAACCCTAACCCTAACCCTAACCCTAACCCTAACCCTAACCCTAACCCTAACCCTAACCCTAACCCTAACCCTAACCCTAACCCTAACCCTAACCCTAACCCTAACCCTAACCCTAACCCTAACCCTAACCCTAACCCTAACCCTAACCCTAACCCTAACCCTAACCCTAACCCTAACCCTAACCCTAACCCTAACCCTAACCCTAACCCTAACCCTAACCCTAACCCTAACCCTAACCCTAACCCTAACCCTAACCCTAACCCTAACCCTAACCCTAACCCTAACCCTAACCCTAACCCTAACCCTAACCCTAACCCTAACCCTAACCCTAACCCTAACCCTAACCCTAACCCTAACCCTAACCCTAACCCTAACCCTAACCCTAACCCTAACCCTAACCCTAACCCTAACCCTAACCCTAACCCTAACCCTAACCCTAACCCTAACCCTAACCCTAACCCTAACCCTAACCCTAACCCTAACCCTAACCCTAACCCTAACCCTAACCCTAACCCTAACCCTAACCCTAACCCTAACCCTAACCCTAACCCTAACCCTAACCCTAACCCTAACCCTAACCCTAACCCTAACCCTAACCCTAACCCTAACCCTAACCCTAACCCTAACCCTAACCCTAACCCTAACCCTAACCCTAACCCTAACCCTAACCCTAACCCTAACCCTAACCCTAACCCTAACCCTAACCCTAACCCTAACCCTAACCCTAACCCTAACCCTAACCCTAACCCTAACCCTAACCCTAACCCTAACCCTAACCCTAACCCTAACCCTAACCCTAACCCTAACCCTAACCCTAACCCTAACCCTAACCCTAACCCTAACCCTAACCCTAACCCTAACCCTAACCCTAACCCTAACCCTAACCCTAACCCTAACCCTAACCCTAACCCTAACCCTAACCCTAACCCTAACCCTAACCCTAACCCTAACCCTAACCCTAACCCTAACCCTAACCCTAACCCTAACCCTAACCCTAACCCTAACCCTAACCCTAACCCTAACCCTAACCCTAACCCTAACCCTAACCCTAACCCTAACCCTAACCCTAACCCTAACCCTAACCCTAACCCTAACCCTAACCCTAACCCTAACCCTAACCCTAACCCTAACCCTAACCCTAACCCTAACCCTAACCCTAACCCTAACCCTAACCCTAACCCTAACCCTAACCCTAACCCTAACCCTAACCCTAACCCTAACCCTAACCCTAACCCTAACCCTAACCCTAACCCTAACCCTAACCCTAACCCTAACCCTAACCCTAACCCTAACCCTAACCCTAACCCTAACCCTAACCCTAACCCTAACCCTAACCCTAACCCTAACCCTAACCCTAACCCTAACCCTAACCCTAACCCTAACCCTAACCCTAACCCTAACCCTAACCCTAACCCTAACCCTAACCCTAACCCTAACCCTAACCCTAACCCTAACCCTAACCCTAACCCTAACCCTAACCCTAACCCTAACCCTAACCCTAACCCTAACCCTAACCCTAACCCTAACCCTAACCCTAACCCTAACCCTAACCCTAACCCTAACCCTAACCCTAACCCTAACCCTAACCCTAACCCTAACCCTAACCCTAACCCTAACCCTAACCCTAACCCTAACCCTAACCCTAACCCTAACCCTAACCCTAACCCTAACCCTAACCCTAACCCTAACCCTAACCCTAACCCTAACCCTAACCCTAACCCTAACCCTAACCCTAACCCTAACCCTAACCCTAACCCTAACCCTAACCCTAACCCTAACCCTAACCCTAACCCTAACCCTAACCCTAACCCTAACCCTAACCCTAACCCTAACCCTAACCCTAACCCTAACCCTAACCCTAACCCTAACCCTAACCCTAACCCTAACCCTAACCCTAACCCTAACCCTAACCCTAACCCTAACCCTAACCCTAACCCTAACCCTAACCCTAACCCTAACCCTAACCCTAACCCTAACCCTAACCCTAACCCTAACCCTAACCCTAACCCTAACCCTAACCCTAACCCTAACCCTAACCCTAACCCTAACCCTAACCCTAACCCTAACCCTAACCCTAACCCTAACCCTAACCCTAACCCTAACCCTAACCCTAACCCTAACCCTAACCCTAACCCTAACCCTAACCCTAACCCTAACCCTAACCCTAACCCTAACCCTAACCCTAACCCTAACCCTAACCCTAACCCTAACCCTAACCCTAACCCTAACCCTAACCCTAACCCTAACCCTAACCCTAACCCTAACCCTAACCCTAACCCTAACCCTAACCCTAACCCTAACCCTAACCCTAACCCTAACCCTAACCCTAACCCTAACCCTAACCCTAACCCTAACCCTAACCCTAACCCTAACCCTAACCCTAACCCTAACCCTAACCCTAACCCTAACCCTAACCCTAACCCTAACCCTAACCCTAACCCTAACCCTAACCCTAACCCTAACCCTAACCCTAACCCTAACCCTAACCCTAACCCTAACCCTAACCCTAACCCTAACCCTAACCCTAACCCTAACCCTAACCCTAACCCTAACCCTAACCCTAACCCTAACCCTAACCCTAACCCTAACCCTAACCCTAACCCTAACCCTAACCCTAACCCTAACCCTAACCCTAACCCTAACCCTAACCCTAACCCTAACCCTAACCCTAACCCTAACCCTAACCCTAACCCTAACCCTAACCCTAACCCTAACCCTAACCCTAACCCTAACCCTAACCCTAACCCTAACCCTAACCCTAACCCTAACCCTAACCCTAACCCTAACCCTAACCCTAACCCTAACCCTAACCCTAACCCTAACCCTAACCCTAACCCTAACCCTAACCCTAACCCTAACCCTAACCCTAACCCTAACCCTAACCCTAACCCTAACCCTAACCCTAACCCTAACCCTAACCCTAACCCTAACCCTAACCCTAACCCTAACCCTAACCCTAACCCTAACCCTAACCCTAACCCTAACCCTAACCCTAACCCTAACCCTAACCCTAACCCTAACCCTAACCCTAACCCTAACCCTAACCCTAACCCTAACCCTAACCCTAACCCTAACCCTAACCCTAACCCTAACCCTAACCCTAACCCTAACCCTAACCCTAACCCTAACCCTAACCCTAACCCTAACCCTAACCCTAACCCTAACCCTAACCCTAACCCTAACCCTAACCCTAACCCTAACCCTAACCCTAACCCTAACCCTAACCCTAACCCTAACCCTAACCCTAACCCTAACCCTAACCCTAACCCTAACCCTAACCCTAACCCTAACCCTAACCCTAACCCTAACCCTAACCCTAACCCTAACCCTAACCCTAACCCTAACCCTAACCCTAACCCTAACCCTAACCCTAACCCTAACCCTAACCCTAACCCTAACCCTAACCCTAACCCTAACCCTAACCCTAACCCTAACCCTAACCCTAACCCTAACCCTAACCCTAACCCTAACCCTAACCCTAACCCTAACCCTAACCCTAACCCTAACCCTAACCCTAACCCTAACCCTAACCCTAACCCTAACCCTAACCCTAACCCTAACCCTAACCCTAACCCTAACCCTAACCCTAACCCTAACCCTAACCCTAACCCTAACCCTAACCCTAACCCTAACCCTAACCCTAACCCTAACCCTAACCCTAACCCTAACCCTAACCCTAACCCTAACCCTAACCCTAACCCTAACCCTAACCCTAACCCTAACCCTAACCCTAACCCTAACCCTAACCCTAACCCTAACCCTAACCCTAACCCTAACCCTAACCCTAACCCTAACCCTAACCCTAACCCTAACCCTAACCCTAACCCTAACCCTAACCCTAACCCTAACCCTAACCCTAACCCTAACCCTAACCCTAACCCTAACCCTAACCCTAACCCTAACCCTAACCCTAACCCTAACCCTAACCCTAACCCTAACCCTAACCCTAACCCTAACCCTAACCCTAACCCTAACCCTAACCCTAACCCTAACCCTAACCCTAACCCTAACCCTAACCCTAACCCTAACCCTAACCCTAACCCTAACCCTAACCCTAACCCTAACCCTAACCCTAACCCTAACCCTAACCCTAACCCTAACCCTAACCCTAACCCTAACCCTAACCCTAACCCTAACCCTAACCCTAACCCTAACCCTAACCCTAACCCTAACCCTAACCCTAACCCTAACCCTAACCCTAACCCTAACCCTAACCCTAACCCTAACCCTAACCCTAACCCTAACCCTAACCCTAACCCTAACCCTAACCCTAACCCTAACCCTAACCCTAACCCTAACCCTAACCCTAACCCTAACCCTAACCCTAACCCTAACCCTAACCCTAACCCTAACCCTAACCCTAACCCTAACCCTAACCCTAACCCTAACCCTAACCCTAACCCTAACCCTAACCCTAACCCTAACCCTAACCCTAACCCTAACCCTAACCCTAACCCTAACCCTAACCCTAACCCTAACCCTAACCCTAACCCTAACCCTAACCCTAACCCTAACCCTAACCCTAACCCTAACCCTAACCCTAACCCTAACCCTAACCCTAACCCTAACCCTAACCCTAACCCTAACCCTAACCCTAACCCTAACCCTAACCCTAACCCTAACCCTAACCCTAACCCTAACCCTAACCCTAACCCTAACCCTAACCCTAACCCTAACCCTAACCCTAACCCTAACCCTAACCCTAACCCTAACCCTAACCCTAACCCTAACCCTAACCCTAACCCTAACCCTAACCCTAACCCTAACCCTAACCCTAACCCTAACCCTAACCCTAACCCTAACCCTAACCCTAACCCTAACCCTAACCCTAACCCTAACCCTAACCCTAACCCTAACCCTAACCCTAACCCTAACCCTAACCCTAACCCTAACCCTAACCCTAACCCTAACCCTAACCCTAACCCTAACCCTAACCCTAACCCTAACCCTAACCCTAACCCTAACCCTAACCCTAACCCTAACCCTAACCCTAACCCTAACCCTAACCCTAACCCTAACCCTAACCCTAACCCTAACCCTAACCCTAACCCTAACCCTAACCCTAACCCTAACCCTAACCCTAACCCTAACCCTAACCCTAACCCTAACCCTAACCCTAACCCTAACCCTAACCCTAACCCTAACCCTAACCCTAACCCTAACCCTAACCCTAACCCTAACCCTAACCCTAACCCTAACCCTAACCCTAACCCTAACCCTAACCCTAACCCTAACCCTAACCCTAACCCTAACCCTAACCCTAACCCTAACCCTAACCCTAACCCTAACCCTAACCCTAACCCTAACCCTAACCCTAACCCTAACCCTAACCCTAACCCTAACCCTAACCCTAACCCTAACCCTAACCCTAACCCTAACCCTAACCCTAACCCTAACCCTAACCCTAACCCTAACCCTAACCCTAACCCTAACCCTAACCCTAACCCTAACCCTAACCCTAACCCTAACCCTAACCCTAACCCTAACCCTAACCCTAACCCTAACCCTAACCCTAACCCTAACCCTAACCCTAACCCTAACCCTAACCCTAACCCTAACCCTAACCCTAACCCTAACCCTAACCCTAACCCTAACCCTAACCCTAACCCTAACCCTAACCCTAACCCTAACCCTAACCCTAACCCTAACCCTAACCCTAACCCTAACCCTAACCCTAACCCTAACCCTAACCCTAACCCTAACCCTAACCCTAACCCTAACCCTAACCCTAACCCTAACCCTAACCCTAACCCTAACCCTAACCCTAACCCTAACCCTAACCCTAACCCTAACCCTAACCCTAACCCTAACCCTAACCCTAACCCTAACCCTAACCCTAACCCTAACCCTAACCCTAACCCTAACCCTAACCCTAACCCTAACCCTAACCCTAACCCTAACCCTAACCCTAACCCTAACCCTAACCCTAACCCTAACCCTAACCCTAACCCTAACCCTAACCCTAACCCTAACCCTAACCCTAACCCTAACCCTAACCCTAACCCTAACCCTAACCCTAACCCTAACCCTAACCCTAACCCTAACCCTAACCCTAACCCTAACCCTAACCCTAACCCTAACCCTAACCCTAACCCTAACCCTAACCCTAACCCTAACCCTAACCCTAACCCTAACCCTAACCCTAACCCTAACCCTAACCCTAACCCTAACCCTAACCCTAACCCTAACCCTAACCCTAACCCTAACCCTAACCCTAACCCTAACCCTAACCCTAACCCTAACCCTAACCCTAACCCTAACCCTAACCCTAACCCTAACCCTAACCCTAACCCTAACCCTAACCCTAACCCTAACCCTAACCCTAACCCTAACCCTAACCCTAACCCTAACCCTAACCCTAACCCTAACCCTAACCCTAACCCTAACCCTAACCCTAACCCTAACCCTAACCCTAACCCTAACCCTAACCCTAACCCTAACCCTAACCCTAACCCTAACCCTAACCCTAACCCTAACCCTAACCCTAACCCTAACCCTAACCCTAACCCTAACCCTAACCCTAACCCTAACCCTAACCCTAACCCTAACCCTAACCCTAACCCTAACCCTAACCCTAACCCTAACCCTAACCCTAACCCTAACCCTAACCCTAACCCTAACCCTAACCCTAACCCTAACCCTAACCCTAACCCTAACCCTAACCCTAACCCTAACCCTAACCCTAACCCTAACCCTAACCCTAACCCTAACCCTAACCCTAACCCTAACCCTAACCCTAACCCTAACCCTAACCCTAACCCTAACCCTAACCCTAACCCTAACCCTAACCCTAACCCTAACCCTAACCCTAACCCTAACCCTAACCCTAACCCTAACCCTAACCCTAACCCTAACCCTAACCCTAACCCTAACCCTAACCCTAACCCTAACCCTAACCCTAACCCTAACCCTAACCCTAACCCTAACCCTAACCCTAACCCTAACCCTAACCCTAACCCTAACCCTAACCCTAACCCTAACCCTAACCCTAACCCTAACCCTAACCCTAACCCTAACCCTAACCCTAACCCTAACCCTAACCCTAACCCTAACCCTAACCCTAACCCTAACCCTAACCCTAACCCTAACCCTAACCCTAACCCTAACCCTAACCCTAACCCTAACCCTAACCCTAACCCTAACCCTAACCCTAACCCTAACCCTAACCCTAACCCTAACCCTAACCCTAACCCTAACCCTAACCCTAACCCTAACCCTAACCCTAACCCTAACCCTAACCCTAACCCTAACCCTAACCCTAACCCTAACCCTAACCCTAACCCTAACCCTAACCCTAACCCTAACCCTAACCCTAACCCTAACCCTAACCCTAACCCTAACCCTAACCCTAACCCTAACCCTAACCCTAACCCTAACCCTAACCCTAACCCTAACCCTAACCCTAACCCTAACCCTAACCCTAACCCTAACCCTAACCCTAACCCTAACCCTAACCCTAACCCTAACCCTAACCCTAACCCTAACCCTAACCCTAACCCTAACCCTAACCCTAACCCTAACCCTAACCCTAACCCTAACCCTAACCCTAACCCTAACCCTAACCCTAACCCTAACCCTAACCCTAACCCTAACCCTAACCCTAACCCTAACCCTAACCCTAACCCTAACCCTAACCCTAACCCTAACCCTAACCCTAACCCTAACCCTAACCCTAACCCTAACCCTAACCCTAACCCTAACCCTAACCCTAACCCTAACCCTAACCCTAACCCTAACCCTAACCCTAACCCTAACCCTAACCCTAACCCTAACCCTAACCCTAACCCTAACCCTAACCCTAACCCTAACCCTAACCCTAACCCTAACCCTAACCCTAACCCTAACCCTAACCCTAACCCTAACCCTAACCCTAACCCTAACCCTAACCCTAACCCTAACCCTAACCCTAACCCTAACCCTAACCCTAACCCTAACCCTAACCCTAACCCTAACCCTAACCCTAACCCTAACCCTAACCCTAACCCTAACCCTAACCCTAACCCTAACCCTAACCCTAACCCTAACCCTAACCCTAACCCTAACCCTAACCCTAACCCTAACCCTAACCCTAACCCTAACCCTAACCCTAACCCTAACCCTAACCCTAACCCTAACCCTAACCCTAACCCTAACCCTAACCCTAACCCTAACCCTAACCCTAACCCTAACCCTAACCCTAACCCTAACCCTAACCCTAACCCTAACCCTAACCCTAACCCTAACCCTAACCCTAACCCTAACCCTAACCCTAACCCTAACCCTAACCCTAACCCTAACCCTAACCCTAACCCTAACCCTAACCCTAACCCTAACCCTAACCCTAACCCTAACCCTAACCCTAACCCTAACCCTAACCCTAACCCTAACCCTAACCCTAACCCTAACCCTAACCCTAACCCTAACCCTAACCCTAACCCTAACCCTAACCCTAACCCTAACCCTAACCCTAACCCTAACCCTAACCCTAACCCTAACCCTAACCCTAACCCTAACCCTAACCCTAACCCTAACCCTAACCCTAACCCTAACCCTAACCCTAACCCTAACCCTAACCCTAACCCTAACCCTAACCCTAACCCTAACCCTAACCCTAACCCTAACCCTAACCCTAACCCTAACCCTAACCCTAACCCTAACCCTAACCCTAACCCTAACCCTAACCCTAACCCTAACCCTAACCCTAACCCTAACCCTAACCCTAACCCTAACCCTAACCCTAACCCTAACCCTAACCCTAACCCTAACCCTAACCCTAACCCTAACCCTAACCCTAACCCTAACCCTAACCCTAACCCTAACCCTAACCCTAACCCTAACCCTAACCCTAACCCTAACCCTAACCCTAACCCTAACCCTAACCCTAACCCTAACCCTAACCCTAACCCTAACCCTAACCCTAACCCTAACCCTAACCCTAACCCTAACCCTAACCCTAACCCTAACCCTAACCCTAACCCTAACCCTAACCCTAACCCTAACCCTAACCCTAACCCTAACCCTAACCCTAACCCTAACCCTAACCCTAACCCTAACCCTAACCCTAACCCTAACCCTAACCCTAACCCTAACCCTAACCCTAACCCTAACCCTAACCCTAACCCTAACCCTAACCCTAACCCTAACCCTAACCCTAACCCTAACCCTAACCCTAACCCTAACCCTAACCCTAACCCTAACCCTAACCCTAACCCTAACCCTAACCCTAACCCTAACCCTAACCCTAACCCTAACCCTAACCCTAACCCTAACCCTAACCCTAACCCTAACCCTAACCCTAACCCTAACCCTAACCCTAACCCTAACCCTAACCCTAACCCTAACCCTAACCCTAACCCTAACCCTAACCCTAACCCTAACCCTAACCCTAACCCTAACCCTAACCCTAACCCTAACCCTAACCCTAACCCTAACCCTAACCCTAACCCTAACCCTAACCCTAACCCTAACCCTAACCCTAACCCTAACCCTAACCCTAACCCTAACCCTAACCCTAACCCTAACCCTAACCCTAACCCTAACCCTAACCCTAACCCTAACCCTAACCCTAACCCTAACCCTAACCCTAACCCTAACCCTAACCCTAACCCTAACCCTAACCCTAACCCTAACCCTAACCCTAACCCTAACCCTAACCCTAACCCTAACCCTAACCCTAACCCTAACCCTAACCCTAACCCTAACCCTAACCCTAACCCTAACCCTAACCCTAACCCTAACCCTAACCCTAACCCTAACCCTAACCCTAACCCTAACCCTAACCCTAACCCTAACCCTAACCCTAACCCTAACCCTAACCCTAACCCTAACCCTAACCCTAACCCTAACCCTAACCCTAACCCTAACCCTAACCCTAACCCTAACCCTAACCCTAACCCTAACCCTAACCCTAACCCTAACCCTAACCCTAACCCTAACCCTAACCCTAACCCTAACCCTAACCCTAACCCTAACCCTAACCCTAACCCTAACCCTAACCCTAACCCTAACCCTAACCCTAACCCTAACCCTAACCCTAACCCTAACCCTAACCCTAACCCTAACCCTAACCCTAACCCTAACCCTAACCCTAACCCTAACCCTAACCCTAACCCTAACCCTAACCCTAACCCTAACCCTAACCCTAACCCTAACCCTAACCCTAACCCTAACCCTAACCCTAACCCTAACCCTAACCCTAACCCTAACCCTAACCCTAACCCTAACCCTAACCCTAACCCTAACCCTAACCCTAACCCTAACCCTAACCCTAACCCTAACCCTAACCCTAACCCTAACCCTAACCCTAACCCTAACCCTAACCCTAACCCTAACCCTAACCCTAACCCTAACCCTAACCCTAACCCTAACCCTAACCCTAACCCTAACCCTAACCCTAACCCTAACCCTAACCCTAACCCTAACCCTAACCCTAACCCTAACCCTAACCCTAACCCTAACCCTAACCCTAACCCTAACCCTAACCCTAACCCTAACCCTAACCCTAACCCTAACCCTAACCCTAACCCTAACCCTAACCCTAACCCTAACCCTAACCCTAACCCTAACCCTAACCCTAACCCTAACCCTAACCCTAACCCTAACCCTAACCCTAACCCTAACCCTAACCCTAACCCTAACCCTAACCCTAACCCTAACCCTAACCCTAACCCTAACCCTAACCCTAACCCTAACCCTAACCCTAACCCTAACCCTAACCCTAACCCTAACCCTAACCCTAACCCTAACCCTAACCCTAACCCTAACCCTAACCCTAACCCTAACCCTAACCCTAACCCTAACCCTAACCCTAACCCTAACCCTAACCCTAACCCTAACCCTAACCCTAACCCTAACCCTAACCCTAACCCTAACCCTAACCCTAACCCTAACCCTAACCCTAACCCTAACCCTAACCCTAACCCTAACCCTAACCCTAACCCTAACCCTAACCCTAACCCTAACCCTAACCCTAACCCTAACCCTAACCCTAACCCTAACCCTAACCCTAACCCTAACCCTAACCCTAACCCTAACCCTAACCCTAACCCTAACCCTAACCCTAACCCTAACCCTAACCCTAACCCTAACCCTAACCCTAACCCTAACCCTAACCCTAACCCTAACCCTAACCCTAACCCTAACCCTAACCCTAACCCTAACCCTAACCCTAACCCTAACCCTAACCCTAACCCTAACCCTAACCCTAACCCTAACCCTAACCCTAACCCTAACCCTAACCCTAACCCTAACCCTAACCCTAACCCTAACCCTAACCCTAACCCTAACCCTAACCCTAACCCTAACCCTAACCCTAACCCTAACCCTAACCCTAACCCTAACCCTAACCCTAACCCTAACCCTAACCCTAACCCTAACCCTAACCCTAACCCTAACCCTAACCCTAACCCTAACCCTAACCCTAACCCTAACCCTAACCCTAACCCTAACCCTAACCCTAACCCTAACCCTAACCCTAACCCTAACCCTAACCCTAACCCTAACCCTAACCCTAACCCTAACCCTAACCCTAACCCTAACCCTAACCCTAACCCTAACCCTAACCCTAACCCTAACCCTAACCCTAACCCTAACCCTAACCCTAACCCTAACCCTAACCCTAACCCTAACCCTAACCCTAACCCTAACCCTAACCCTAACCCTAACCCTAACCCTAACCCTAACCCCTAACCCCTAACCCCTAACCCTAACCCCAACCCCAACCCCAACCCCAACCCCAACCCCAACCCCAACCCCAACCCCTCAGACCTACCTCCAAGTGTGATCCAAGTCGTGATTGTAACAAAGGAAGACACTCCACAGCCTTAAATGACTCAGCAATAATACTTGTTAAAGCACTATTTGCACAGAAACTATACCAGCAATTATACCTTGGGAAGTACATCAGGCTTACCCATATTCATTACAATTCCTGAACTTAGTTTATAGCCACAGCATTCATGTATTCTGTACATGGCACAATGCAATTTATAGGTGCAGCATCCATACATTCCATATGTGGCACAACACAGTTTACAGGCGCAGCATTACACAGATTTAATATGTGGCACAATGCAGTTTAGAGATGCAATATACACTTACTCCATACAGTTTAACACACGTGGTTTACATACATCAGATTAACCAGAGAAAGTTCACAGAGCCTCCATACCCCATTAGTGACATTACATTTTCAAAAACATTATGTATTGCAATCCACCTCAAAAGCAGTTTTGATCTCAGCCCATCCAAAACAGAATGCAAGTCTCAGACTGGCCGGAAAGGAAGGCAAATGACCAACGGCCCTTGGGTGTTGCTTACAGGGTTGGGTTAGCCCTGCGGTACAAACAAACAAAGCAAAGCTAACCCAACCCCGTAAGCAACGCAAAGCTAAAGCCAATTTGGTTCATGCAAAATGACTGCAAAGCCAATTGGGTTGATGCAAAATGACTGCAAAGCTAAAGCCAATTTGGTTGAGATTAATTGACTGTACGTGCTGAAATCAGCACAACTCTCAAAATGGCCACAATGGGGCACGAGTCTCAGACTGGCCAGGAAGGAAGGCAAATGGCCTCCAACGGCCCTTGGGTGTTGCTTACGGGGTTGGGTTAGCCCTGCGGTACAAACAAACAAAGCAAAGCTAACCCAACCCCGTAAGCAAGGCAAAGCTAAAGCCAATTTGGTTCATGCAAAATGACTGCAAAGCCAATTGGGTTGATGCAAAATGACTGCAAAGCTAAAGCCAATTTGGTTGAGATTAATTGACTGTACGTGCTGAAATCAGCACAACTCTCAAAATGGCCACAATGGGGCACGAGTCTCAGACTGGCCAGGAAGGAAGGCAAATGGCCTCCAACAGCCCTTGGGTGTTGCTTACGGGGTTGGGTTAGCCCTGCGGTACAAACAAACAAAGCAAAGCTAACCCAACCCCGTAAGCAAGGCAAAGCTAAAGCCAATTTGGTTCATGCAAAATGACTGCAAAGCCAATTGGGTTGATGCAAAATGACTGCAAAGCTAAAGCCAATTTGGTTGAGATTAATTGACTGTACGTGCTGAAATCAGCGCAACTCTCAAAATGGCCACAATGGGGCACGAGTCTCAGACTGGCCGGGAAGGAAGGTAAATGGCCTCCAACGGCCCTTGGGTGTTGCTTACGGGGTTGGGTTAGCCCTGCGGTACAAACAAACAAAGCAAAGCTAACCCAACCCCGTAAGCAAGGCAAAGCTAAAGCCAATTTGGTGGAGAGAAATCGATTGTAAAGCTAATGCCAGTTTGGTTGACATAAATGATGCACATACTGAAATCAGCGCAACTCTCAAAATAGCCACAAAGGGGCATGAGTCTTAAACTGGCTGGGAAGGAACACAAAGTCACATGAGAAGGAAGGATTGATTGGCCTGGAAGTAGAAGGGCCCTAAGGAAGGGTGTGGGTGAGTTGGATTTGCTAGGCTGACGCCAATGGGGTGAACTATAATGAGAACAAGTACTGCATTCCACACATTGCCTGCGATGACCTTGGGCGGTGGTAGGGGCTTGTGGCAGAGTGAAAGGAAGACTATGGGAAGGGAAGAGACCAGGGGATATGAGTAACAGCTCAACTGAACTAAGCTGGCGGTGAGTGTGGGAGGCCTGGAAAGAGCACGGCATCCCAGGGGGGAAGTCGTCGACTGGAAGTGTCAAAGGCATCCTTGCCTGCAATACAGAGAGACACACTTTAGAAAGAGGAACGCCAAGACACAAACAGCGCTCACCATAAAACCACCCCCACAAAATGTGCAAGCAAAAGACCACCCCAACAAATGACTTAAGATTAAGGTTAGGAGTATTTAACAGGAAAGATGTAGGATTATTTTTAGTACTACTAAATACTAAAAGGTTACAGATGGGTTTAGTGCATCATTAGAGGGTAGCTTCAGGGTTAATTTGGACAGGTAGTATAGTTATCTATACAGTCATGGTTACAATTAGCACTACATTTGGTGTTCAGAGCTCATTAAGGTTGGGGTGAAGACATTACAGTTAAGGTTATTAGGATCATGCGCAGAGTGACTGTTAGGGAAAGCCTAGGCAAAGGCAAGAACACTGAAGCAAACACCAAAACAGACTGCAAAGGTATAGACAGTACCCAAGAGAGGGCAACATCAAAGGCAAGGCTAAGTCATGGAAAACAACAAAGAGAAGGCCGCGTCAGCGGCCGGGCCCAAAGAGAAGGCCGCGTCAGCGGCCGGGCCCAAAGAGAAGGCCGCGTCAGCGGCCGGGCCCAAAGAGAAGGCCGCGTCAGCGGCCGGGCCCAAAGAGAAGGCCGCGTCAGCGGCCGGGCCCAAAGAGAAGGCCGCGTCAGCGGCCGGGCCCAAAGAGAAGGCCGCGTCAGCGGCCGGGCCCAAAGAGAAGGCCTCAGGGAACGCCAAAACAGCACAAGACTGAAGAGAATGCCGCAAGGAACACCAAAACAGCACAAGACTGATGAGACCATTATACAGAACACCATAACAGAGGGCAAGGCCCAAGAAAACACCGCAAGGAACGCCAAAATGGAGGGCAAGGCCCAAGAAAACACCGCAAGGAACGCCAAAATGGAGGGCAAGGCCCAAGAAAACACCGCAAGGAACGCCAAAATGGAGGGCAAGGCCCAAGAAAACACCGCAAGGAACGCCAAAATGGAGGGCAGGGCCCAAGAAAACAATGCAGGGAACGCCAAAACGGAGGGCAGGGCCCAAGAAAACAATGCAGGGAACGCCAAAAAGGAGGGCAGGGCCCAAGAAAATGCCGCAAAGGACACCAAAACAGAGGGCAAGGCCCAAAAGAACTCCACCACAGACACCAAAAACAGAGACCAAAGAGAATGCTGCAGGAAATAACTAGGCACAGAGGAGAGGCAAGGGGAACACACAAGGAAGAGAACGGACAGCCTATAAGGCACGCTGAAATGCAGAAATGAACTCCGGGTACCCTACCTTGTGTCTTACTAAGTAATGGGTAAACATTGCCCTTACCTCTTGGACAGATTATTACCGTCAGCAAAGTTGGCTTCCGCGGCATCGCAGGAAATGTAGATTTCTGTTCCTGGCTGTTCTCATGAAGAGCCACAGATCGCTCTGTGCGGTTGTTATGGTGCTCAGGAGCGCCACAGCTCTCTGCTGCCACCTGTTGGACACAATACAGTAATTAAGGCACTGCCCCACATATGCGGGGGCTGCACCTGTGCACACTGCTCTAATGATGTCACAAAGGAGCATCAGGGATAAAATTAATGCTATTTGTTGGTTTGAAGACACAGTTAGTTTATTAGTTTAACAATTGCTTTCTGCACTACGATTGGGATGAAGGTTAATTTGACAGAAAACAAGGGGTGTTATTTTTATTGCTGCATTTAGGGTTAGAGACATTTTTTTTTTTTACATCAGGCTAAGGGTTAGGTTTACAGATGCACTGCAGGTTAATGTAATTATCATTAGAGTTCCCATTAAGCTAGGGGTTCAGGTCAAGATCAAAATTAATGCTGCCTCTCAGCCAATCCCAGAGAGCCAAAGGCAAAGGCGTGCCAAACTCCCAGGACAAGCAAAGGGAAATCTGAGGTAAAGGCAAAGGAAACAGAAAAGGCTAAGGGAAGGGCAAAAGCAAGGAGAATGCCCAATGAAAGCCTATGGTGAGGGCAAGGGCAAGGAGAGCACAGCAGGGAAGGCCAACGGCAAAGGCCAACAGAACACAGCAAGAAATGCCTAGGTGAGGGCTAAGAGCACACGGCAGGACGTGCCAAAACAGGAGGCCGAGAGGACGTGGCAGGGAATGCCAGAACAAGCAGCCAAAGAGAACATGGCAAAGGAAGCCAATGCAGAAGGCCAAGAGAAGGTGGCTAGGTAGGCCAAAACAGGAGGCCAAGGAGAATGCCACAGGGAATGCCAAAACAGAAGGCAAAGGTATAGACAGCACCCAAGGGAAGGCAACATCAAAGACAAGGCACAGTCATGGAGAACAACAAAGGGAAGGCCTCGCCAGAGGCCAGGCCTCAAGGGACAGCCGCGGGAATGCCAAAATGAAGGACAAGATCAAAGAGAATGCCGCAAGGAACACCAAAACAGCACAAGACTGATGAGACCATTGCACAGAACACCAAAACACAGGGCAAAGACCAAGATAATGCCACAGGGAATGCCAAAACGGAGGGCAGGGCCCAATAGAACAATGCAGGGAACGCCAAAACGGAGGGCAAGGCTCAAGAGAACACTGCATGGAACGCCAAAATGGAGGGCAGGGCCCAAGAAAACACCGCCAGGAAGGCCAAAATGGAGGGCAGGGCCCAAGAAAACACCGCCAGGAAATGCCAAAACGGAGGGCAAGGGCCAAGAAAACAATGCAGGGAACGCCAAAACGGAGGGCAGGGCCCAAGAAAACACCGCCAGGAACGCCAAAATGGAGGGCAGGGCCCAAGAAAACACCGCCAGGAACGCCAAAACACTGGGCAAGGCACAAGAGAATGCCACCACAGACATCAGAACAGAGACCAAAGAGAATGCTGCAGGAAATAACTAGGCACAGAGAAGAGACAAGGGGAACGCACAAGGAAGAGAACGGACAGCCTATAAGGCACGCTGAAATGCAGAAATGAACTCCTGGTACCCTACCTTGTGTCTTACTAAGTAATGGGTAAACATTGCCCTTACCTCTTGGACAGATTATTACCGTCAGCAAAGTTGGCTTCCGCGGCATCGCAGGAAATGCAGATTTCTGTTCCTGGCTGTTCTCATGAAGAGCCACAGATCGCTCTGTGCGGTTGTTATGGTGCTCAGGAGCGCCACAGCTCTCCGCTGCCACCTGTTGGACACAATACAGTAATTAAGGCACTGCCCCACATATGCGGGGGCTGCACCTGTGCACACTGCTCTAATGATGTCACAAAGGAGCATCAGGGATAAAATTAATGCTATTTGTTGGCTTGAATTGTTAAACTAACTACAACTTCTTTTCTGCACTACGATTGGGATGAAGGTTAATTTGACAGAAAACAAGGGGTGTTATTTTTATTGCTGCATTTAGGGTTAGAGACATTTTTTTTTTTTTACATCAGGCTAAGGGTTAGGTTTACAGATGCACTGCAGGTTAATGTAATTATCATTAGAGTTCCCATTAAGCTAGGGGTTCAGGTCAAGATCAAAATTAATGCTGCCTCTCAGCCAATCCCAGAGAGCCAAAGGCAAAGGCGTGCCAAACTCCCAGGACAAGCAAAGGGAAATCTGAGGTAAAGGCAAAGGAAACAGAAAAGGCTAAGGGAAGGGCAAAAGCAAGGAGAATGCCCAATGAAAGCCTATGGTGAGGGCAAGGGCAAGGAGAGCACAGCAGGGAAGGCCAACGGCAAAGGCCAACAGAACACAGCAAGAAATGCCTAGGTGAGGGCTAAGAGCACACGGCAGGACGTGCCAAAACAGGAGGCCGAGAGGACGTGGCAGGGAATGCCAGAACAAGCAGCCAAAGAGAACATGGCAAAGGAAGCCAATGCAGAAGGCCAAGAGAAGGTGGCTAGGTAGGCCAAAACAGGAGGCCAAGGAGAATGCCACAGGGAATGCCAAAACAGAAGGCAAAGGTATAGACAGCACCCAAGGGAAGGCAACATCAAAGACAAGGCACAGTCATGGAGAACAACAAAGGGAAGGCCTCGCCAGAGGCCAGGCCTCAAGGGACAGCCGCGGGAATGCCAAAATGAAGGACAAGATCAAAGAGAATGCCGCAAGGAACACCAAAACAGCACAAGACTGATGAGACCATTGCACAGAACACCAAAACACAGGGCAAAGACCAAGATAATGCCACAGGGAATGCCAAAACGGAGGGCAAGGCTCAAGAGAACACTGCATGGAACGCCAAAATGGAGGGCAGGGCCCAAGAAAACACCGCCAGGAAGGCCAAAATGGAGGGCAGGGCCCAAGAAAACACCGCCAGGAAATGCCAAAACGGAGGGCAAGGGCCAAGAAAACAATGCAGGGAACGCCAAAATGGAGGGCAGGGCCCAAGAAAACACCGCCAGGAACGCCAAAATGGAGGGCAGGGCCCAAGAAAACACCGCCAGGAACGCCAAAACACTGGGCAAGGCACAAGAGAATGCCACCACAGACATCAGAACAGAGACCAAAGAGAATGCTGCAGGAAATAACTAGGCACAGAGAAGAGACAAGGGGAACGCACAAGGAAGAGAACGGACAGCCTATAAGGCACGCTGAAATGCAGAAATGAACTCCTGGTACCCTACCTTGTGTCTTACTAAGTAATGGGTAAACATTGCCCTTACCTCTTGGACAGATTATTACCGTCAGCAAAGTTGGCTTCCGCGGCATCGCAGGAAATGCAGATTTCTGTTCCTGGCTGTTCTCATGAAGAGCCACAGATAGCTCTGTGCGGTTGTTATGGTGCTCAGGAGCGCCACAGCTCTCCGCTGCCACCTGTTGGACACAATACAGTAATTAAGGCACTGCCCCACATATGCGGGGGCTGCACCTGTGCACACTGCTCTAATGATGTCACAAAGGAGCATCAGGGATAAAATTAATGCTATTTGTTGGCTTGAATTGTTAAACTAACTACAACTTCTTTTCTGCACTACGATTGGGATGAAGGTTAATTTGACAGAAAACAAGGGGTGTTATTTTTATTGCTGCATTTAGGGTTAGAGACATTTTTTTTTTTTTACATCAGGCTAAGGGTTAGGTTTACAGATGCACTGCAGGTTAATGTAATTATCATTAGAGTTCCCATTAAGCTAGGGGTTCAGGTCAAGATCAAAATTAATGCTGCCTCTCAGCCAATCCCAGAGAGCCAAAGGCAAAGGCGTGCCAAACTCCCAGGACAAGCAAAGGGAAATCTGAGGTAAAGGCAAAGGAAACAGAAAAGGCTAAGGGAAGGGCAAAAGCAAGGAGAATGCCCAATGAAAGCCTATGGTGAGGGCAAGGGCAAGGAGAGCACAGCAGGGAAGGCCAACGGCAAAGGCCAACAGAACACAGCAAGAAATGCCTAGGTGAGGGCTAAGAGCACACGGCAGGACGTGCCAAAACAGGAGGCCGAGAGGACGTGGCAGGGAATGCCAGAACAAGCAGCCAAAGAGAACATGGCAAAGGAAGCCAATGCAGAAGGCCAAGAGAAGGTGGCTAGGTAGGCCAAAACAGGAGGCCAAGGAGAATGCCACAGGGAATGCCAAAACAGAAGGCAAAGGTATAGACAGCACCCAAGGGAAGGCAACATCAAAGACAAGGCACAGTCATGGAGAACAACAAAGGGAAGGCCTCGCCAGAGGCCAGGCCTCAAGGGACAGCCGCGGGAATGCCAAAATGAAGGACAAGATCAAAGAGAATGCCGCAAGGAACACCAAAACAGCACAAGACTGATGAGACCATTGCACAGAACACCAAAACACAGGGCAAAGACCAAGATAATGCCACAGGGAATGCCAAAACGGAGGGCAGGGCCCAATAGAACAATGCAGGGAACGCCAAAACGGAGGGCAAGGCTCAAGAGAACAATGCAGGGAACGCCAAAATGGAGGGCAGGGCCCAAGAAAACACCGCCAGGAACGCCAAAATGGAGGGCAGGGCCCAAGAAAACACCGCCAGGAACGCCAAAACACTGGGCAAGGCACAAGAGAATGCCACCACAGACATCAGAACAGAGACCAAAGAGAATGCTGCAGGAAATAACTAGGCACAGAGGAGAGGCAAGGGGAACGCACAAGGAAGAGAACGGACAGCCTATAAGGCACGCTGAAATGCAGAAATGAACTCCTGGTACCCTACCTTGTGTCTTACTAAGTAATGGGTAAACATTGCCCTTACCTCTTGGACAGATTATTACCGTCAGCAAAGTTGGCTTCCGCGGCATCGCAGGAAATGCAGATTTCTGTTCCTGGCTGTTCTCATGAAGAGCCACAGATCGCTCTGTGCGGTTGTTATGGTGCTCAGGAGCGCCACAGCTCTCCGCTGCCACCTGTTGGACACAATACAGTAATTAAGGCACTGCCCCACATATGCGGGGGCTGCACCTGTGCACACTGCTCTAATGATGTCACAAAGGAGCATCAGGGATAAAATTAATGCTATTTGTTGGCTTGAATTGTTAAACTAACTACAACTTCTTTTCTGCACTACGATTGGGATGAAGGTTAATTTGACAGAAAACAAGGGGTGTTATTTTTATTGCTGCATTTAGGGTTAGAGACATTTTTTTTTCTTTTACATCAGGCTAAGGGTTAGGTTTACAGATGCACTGCAGGTTAATGTAATTATCATTAGAGTTCCCATTAAGCTAGGGGTTCAGGTCAAGATCAAAATTAATGCTGCCTCTCAGCCAATCCCAGAGAGCCAAAGGCAAAGGCGTGCCAAACTCCCAGGACAAGCAAAGGGAAATCTGAGGTAAAGGCAAAGGAAACAGAAAAGGCTAAGGGAAGGGCAAAAGCAAGGAGAATGCCCAATGAAAGCCTATGGTGAGGGCAAGGGCAAGGAGAGCACAGCAGGGAAGGCCAACGGCAAAGGCCAACAGAACACAGCAAGAAATGCCTAGGTGAGGGCTAAGAGCACACGGCAGGACGTGCCAAAACAGGAGGCCGAGAGGACGTGGCAGGGAATGCCAGAACAAGCAGCCAAAGAGAACATGGCAAAGGAAGCCAATGCAGAAGGCCAAGAGAAGGTGGCTAGGTAGGCCAAAACAGGAGGCCAAGGAGAATGCCACAGGGAATGCCAAAACAGAAGGCAAAGGTATAGACAGCACCCAAGGGAAGGCAACATCAAAGACAAGGCACAGTCATGGAGAACAACAAATGGAAGGCCTCGCCAGAGGCCAGGCCTCAAGGGACAGCCGCGGGAATGCCAAAATGAAGGACAAGATCAAAGAGAATGCCGCAAGGAACACCAAAACAGCACAAGACTGATGAGACCATTGCACAGAACACCAAAACACAGGGCAAAGACCAAGATAATGCCACAGGGAATGCCAAAATGGAGGGCAGGGCCCAATAGAACACTGCATGGAACGCCAAAATGGAGGGCAGGGCCCAAGAAAACACCGCCAGGAACGCCAAAATGGAGGGCAGGGCCCAAGAAAACAATGCAGGGAACGCCAAAACGGAGGGCAGGGCCCAAGAAAACACCGCCAGGAACGCCAAAATAGAGGGCAGGGCACAAGAGAATGCCACCACAGACATCAGAACAGAGACCAAAGAGAATGCTGCAGGAAATAACTAGGCACAGAGGAGAGGCAAGGGGAACGCACAAGGAAGAGAACGGACAGCCTATAAGGCACGCTGAAATGCAGAAATGAACTCCGGGTACCCTACCTTGTGTCTTACTAAGTAATGGGTAAACATTGCCCTTACCTCTTGGACAGATTATTACCGTCAGCAAAGTTGGCTTCCGCGGCATCGCAGGAAATGCAGATTTCTGTTCCTGGCTGTTCTCATGAAGAGCCACAGATCGCTCTGTGCGGTTGTTATGGTGCTCAGGAGCGCCACAGCTCTCCGCTGCCACCTGTTGGACACAATACAGTAATTAAGGCACTGCCCCACATATGCGGGGGCTGCACCTGTGCACACTGCTCTAATGATGTCACAAAGGAGCATCAGGGATAAAATTAATGCTATTTGTTGGCTTGAATTGTTAAACTAACTACAACTTCTTTTCTGCACTACGATTGGGATGAAGGTTAATTTGACAGAAAACAAGGGGTGTTATTTTTATTGCTGCATTTAGGGTTAGAGACATTTTTAATATCAGGCTAAGGGTTAGGGTTACAGACACATTGCAGGTAAATGTAATTATCGTTAGAGCTCCCATTAAGCTAGGGGTTCCGGTCAAGATCACAATTAACACTGCCTCCCAGCCAATCCCAGAGAGCCAAAGGCAAAGGCGTGCCAAACTCCCAGGACAAGCAAAGGGAAATCTGAGGTAAAGGCAAAGGAAACAGAAAAGGCTAAGGGAAGGGCAAAAGCAAGGAAAATACCCAGTGAAAAGCTATGGTGAGGGCAAGGAGAGCACAGCAGGGAAGGCCAACAGCAAAGGCCGAGAGGACGTGGCAGGGAACGCCAAAACAGGAGGCCAAGAGGACGTGGCAGGGAACGCCAAAACAGGAGGCCAAGAGGACGTGGCAGGGAACGCCAAAACAGGAGGCCAAGAGGACGTGGCAGGGAACGCCAAAACAGGAGGCCAAGAGGACGTGGCAGGGAACGCCAAAACAGGAGGCCAAGAGGACGTGGCAGGGAACGCCAAAACAGGAGGCCAAGAGGACGTGGCAGGGAACGCCAAAACAGGAGGCCAAGAGGACGTGGCAGGGAACGCCAAAACAGGAGGCCAAGAGGACGTGGCAAAGGAAGCCAATACAGGAGGCCAAGAGAAGGTGGCTGAGTAGGGCAAAACAGGAGGCCAAGGAGAATGCCACAGGGAAGGGAACGCCAAAACAGCACGCCGAGGAGGACATCACAGGGAACACCCAGGCAATGGCTATGAGATAGCAGGAAGTGCCGAGGACAACGGCCAAGAGAACATGGCAAGAAATACCAAAACAGAAGGCTAAGAGAACACAGCAGTAAATGCCTAGGCAAGGGCTAAGAGAACATGGCAGGACGTGCCAAAACAGGAAGCCAAGAGGATGTGGCAGGGAACTCCAGAACAAGTGGCCAGAGAGAACATGGCAAAGAAAGCCCATGCAGAAGGCCAAGATAAGGTGGCTGGGTAGGCCAAAACAGGAGGCCAAGGAGAATGCCACAGGGAACGCCAAAACAGGACACCGAGGAGGATGTCACAGGGAACGCCCAGGCAATGACTATGAGATGGCAGGAAATGCTGAGGACAACAGCCAAGAGAACATGGCAAGAAATGACAAAATACGAGGCCAAGAGAACATGGCAAGAAACACCAAAACCAAACACTGAAGAGAATGCAGCAAAGAAAGCTAAGTACAATGGCCAAGACAATGGGGCACAGAACACCAAAACAGGACAGCAAGAAAATGCAGTAGAGAATGTCTAGGGTAAAGAGAAGGAGAACACTGCAGTGAAAGGCCAGAGACAAATAGAATGTGGGAAGAAAAGGACAGGCAGCCTTTGGGGTAACCTAAAATGCAATAAAGAGCTCCGGGAGTGCTACGTTGTGCCACGCTACATAATGGGTAAACATTGGTGTGCGTATGCTGCCCTTACCTGCTGGGCAGACAATTACCAGTCAGCAAAGTGGGATTCTGGGGCATTCCAGGAAATCCAGCTTTCCGTTTCTAGCTGTTCTCATGAAGATTCACACATCTCTCCATGCAGACATTACAGCACCTGGGGGAACCACAGCTCCCAGTAATGCTGCACAGTAACGAAAGCACTACCCTGCATACATTGGGGGGCTGCACTCTGTGCATGATGCTGCTCACCAGCAGCACAGTAGCTGAGAACAACACACAAGAAAAGGCTCAAATACCCAACAACACTTTTGCTTCCATCTCCTCTGATAACTGCTCATTATATACAGCCCTCACCTTTGGCTGTGCAGGTGGGGATTGAGAAAGCAATGCCACCCCCACCAACAACCTCCCTGCCCCACACTGAGAGTCAAGATAGGGTTTGAGATCACCTGAGGAACCTGAACATCCAGGAGTCTATGGGTCCCAATGAAATGCATCCCAGAGTCACGAGGGTATTCGCTGATGCAGTCAACAAGCCATTCTCAACGGTATTTGAGAAGTTGTGGCAGTCAGGTGAAATCCCTGGTGAGTAGAAAAAAGGCAACAGCACACCTGTTATTACGGATAAAAAGGATGACCCTGGGAACTACCAACATGTCAGTCTCACCTCTGTGCTGTGAATGATCGCAGAGCAGATCCTCCTGGAAGTGACTCCAAAGCACATGTTCCAGTGCATGACCACCCTGAGTGAAAAACTTCCTCCTAATATCCAACCTAAACCTCTCCTGTCTTAGTTTAAAACCACTCCCCCTTGTCCTATCGTGATCCACCCTCATAAACAGCTGTTTCCCCTCCTGTTTATCCACTCCCTCAAGTACTGGAAGGCCGCAATGAGGTCTCTCCAGAGCCTTCTCTTCTCCAGTCTAAACAAGCCCAGTTCCCTCAACCTTTCCTCATAGGAGAGGTGCTCCAGGCCTCTGATCATCTTAGTGCCCTCCTCTGGACCCGCTCTGAGAGTTCCAAGTCCTTCCTGTGCTGGGGGCTCCAGGCCTGGACGCAGTTAAGCAGATGGTGCCTCACGAGAGCCGAGTAGAGGGGAAAAAAAAAAAAAAGAAAAGAAAAATCACCTCCCTCTCTCTGCTGGCTGTTCTTCTTTTAATGCAGCCCAGGATATAGTTGTCTTTCCAGGATGCAAGTGCACACTGCTAGCTCATGTCCAGCTTCTTATCCACTGGGATCCACAAGTCCTTCTCTGCAGGGCTGCTCTCAAGGGGTTCTTTGCAAAGTTTGTATAAACATCTGGGATTGCTCCTTCATCAGTGACATCGACAGTGGTGTCGAGTACACCCTAATGACACCGAGCTGTGGGGTGCAGTGACGTACCAGAGGGACGGGGCACCATCCAGAGGGACCTAAATAGGCTGATTAGCAGGCACAAATCCAAGTGCAGGGTCAGCAGCTGGGATGAGGGAATACCCGCCACCAGAACATGCTCGAGGATGAAAGGACTGAGCGTAGTCCTGCCCATAAGGCCTGGGGGTACTGGTGGGTGGGAGCTGGACATGAGCCAGCAATGCGCCCTCCCAGCCCAGAAAGCCACATGTATCCTGGGCTGCATCCAAAGCTGCAGGGTCAGCAGGCGAAGGGAGGCAATCCCCACCCCTCTGTTCTGCACTGGTGAGGCCTCACCTGGAGTGCTGTGCCCAAATGTGGAATCCTCAGTGCAGGAGA
Source organism: Phasianus colchicus (assembly GCF_987193195.1). Classification (NCBI taxonomy): domain Eukaryota; kingdom Metazoa; phylum Chordata; class Aves; order Galliformes; family Phasianidae; genus Phasianus; species Phasianus colchicus. Next base: position 6,730,442 of record NC_143459.1, on the reverse strand, counting down.
GGTACGGAGCTGTAGGAGCATATCCAGAGTACAGCCACAAATACGAACCAAGGGATGGAACACCTCTCCTATAAAGACAGAGAGCTGGAGCTGTTCAGCCTGGAGAAGTGAAGGCTCTGAGGTGACCTGGTAACAGCCTTTCAATACCTAAAGGAAAGAACAAGGAAAAATATCTTTTACAGTGAGGGCGGTGAGGCAGTAGAACAGGTTGCCGGAGGTGTGGTGGATGCACTGTCCCTTTCAGGACGAGGCTGGGTGAGGCTCTGAGCAACCTGATCAACCTGTGGATGTCATTGTTCATTGTGGAGGAATCAGACCAGATCATCGTAAATGGCACCAAGTACTCCAGTTGGGATGATCCACATCAGTCACAGAGCCTCTCCACACCAGACCCAGCATTCAGCAGATCAGGGGCCACATTTTGTCACACTGTTGGGTCCCGGAGCTGCAGAGCTACTTAATGTGGGTCAGGGGATGGAAGGAAGAGGGGTGGGAGTTTGGGAAATTAATAGCATCCCCTGGCAAATGGGATGAGATATCCGGGGAGATCCTGACTGTAGTCATCCAGAAGACGACAATCCTTTCTTTTTTATTATCACAAAGCCAGATCTGCCATTAAAATAGAAAGAGCTGTAGGACCCTGGGGTGGTTGGCCACAATATGCCCTGACAACGATGCCCTGGAATCCATTATCGCTGACAAATCTGTAAGGAAAATATCAGAGACAATCATAAAATATGAACAGAACACGTGTGGTCAGTATGCTCAAGCAGCGCAGACTGTATTATTCTGAGCGAGGATGAAGCAAACGGCCACTGGGGTTTGGGAGTGTTCTTCGGGTGCCAGCTGATGCACCTCGCTCTATCAGCAGCCATGGAGCTCATTGGGATGGGAGCACAGAACCCGTGGAGTGAAGCAAGCCCCTTTTAACCCTACTCGAGCCTTAAGTGAGTTTCCCCACAGTCATCACAAATATGGCTGCATACAAGCAATGCACCAACATGTGGCTCGTGATTATCTGCTCCACAGTTCTCACACCACTGATTAGAGGAACCCTGGCAATCCTTAAACTCCATCAACCTGCAAAATAAGATCAGAAGAGACACAGAACATAATTTAACACATGTTAATTATGCACAGAACGCCTTTAAACAACTCTGCATGGGTGGAATTAATACATGGCACTGTTAACTACAGCCATGAAGTGGGCTGGGATGATGTGGCAGCAGACAAACCATGTTTGGAGCCCCAGATTGGAGATTATGGGGTGAGAATCATGAAAGAGGGAATAGAGGCTCGACCAGAAGGCTTAAAGATTTGCAAACACAGTCTACAGAATCCCTTTATGGAAAAGTTCTCATGATTCCCAGAGCTGCAATGCTCCGTCAGCTAGCCAGCATTATTGGGGATGACTGAAGCATTCCAGAAGCGAGGAAGCATTGAAAGAAAGGAATGTACATCAATCCCTCCACCAGCAACTCAGAAAGGGAGAGAACCTCTTCATCTTCCTTAGAGAAGAACCGAAGGGCATTGTAAGAACACACACAGCAGATACAGCTGCTCTAAGCCAGTTCAGAATCCCCCAAAAAAGGGGGAGCTCACAGCCCTGCAATAAAGAAGGAATTGCTCACCCCATTCCAAGTGCTTGCCCCACACCCCAAAGGAAGCAGTCTCCAGGTAGAGATGCTGCCCTTACAGCTGCCAGCCCTTACATGTAGCCAGGATCCTTTGAAAAAGGGGGAAATCACAGCCCTACAAAGAGGAAATCAATTGCCCCATTCCAAAGACAAACACTCACCCCACACTCTGAAGGAAGCAATCTTTAGGTAGAGATTCTGTCCTTACAGCTGCCAGCCCATAAATACATAAATATGGTCAGAATCCCCCAAAAAACATAGAGCTCACAGCCCCAAAATAACAAAGGAAATATTCACCCCACATACCCAAAGAGGCAGCCTCCAGGGAGAGATACCAACCCTTAAATGTGGTCAGGATCCCCCCAAGAAGTAGATATCACAGCCCTGAAATAAAGAAGAAACTCATCCCATTGCAAGGGCTCACCCCACGTGCTAAAGAAAGTAGTCACCAAGTAGAGTTACTGCCCTTACAGCTGCCAACTCTTAAAAGTGGTCAGAATACACCAAAAAGGGAAGATAACAGCCCTGCAGTAAAGAAGGAAACACATGCCACACACCAAAAGAAACAGCCTCCAGGTACAGATTCTACCCTTACAGCTATCAGCCCTTAAATGTGGTCAGGATCTAACAAAAAGGGAAGCCCACAGCCTTGAAATAAAGAAAGGATCACACACCCTCTCCAAAGGCTCACCCAATGATCCCAAGAAAGCAGTCTCCATGAAGAGATGCTACCCCTGTGGCTGCCAGCCCTTAAATGCAATCAGGGAGGGATGGAGCCAGGCTCAGTCCTATCCGGTCCCACAGGAGAATTGCTTCCACCTGTGCTCGCAGGGCTACACCCCTCACCAGGTGCTCAATCACTGCTTCAGGTGTGACCTCACAGTTCCCATAAAGGCATGAAGAAAAAAAAATAATAATAATGACTGGCAGGCAATTGGGTCCACCTGTCTAGCAAGGGGAGGTTTATCAGTGGATGAGCTATGACAGCTCACGTATTTTGATCCCAATCTGTCCTCAGAGACAGTTGGTGACATTTCTAATAGATAGGAGAGCACAGATTTCAATACTGACACAGCAAGATATAGAGAAGCTGTGTGTGCAGCCTGGGAAGCAAAGGGTTGAGATTGTCGGTGTGAATGGAGCGAGTGCTGTTGGCCAAACTGCTAGGATCAGCATATGGCTCCCTAGTGAGAAATGTGCATTATCTGTTCTCTTTGCAATTAAAGACCATCATGAAAGTATTTCAGGATTCGGTGTCCTCAGTCGGTGAACCTGGCACCTGCCTGTATGGCAATGTGTGGCTTTTGGGCTCAAGTGTCAATCCCAAACCCCAAAGAAGTAGGGAGGCTGCAGTGTGCGTACTGCATGCAGCGCCTGCGCTCCTGCAATCACAGATCACCGATGTACTGCAGTACCCCATTTCTGCTGCAGGGGAGCAAAGGTGCATGCAGTGTTGCTGAGTGATGAAAGGGGTGGAACCAAATCCATTCCTTCCCAACCCTCATTTAAGGGCTGGCAAAGGAAGCATGGGGCTTTTGCTGTGGATTCCTGCCAACCTGAGGTCTTTCAATGTGGAGTAGTTTTATTTCTGTGCCCATTCATGCTGCGCTGGAGCTGATCTTCATTTGCTGCAACCCAGGGATTATCTGCTCTGCTGTTGCTGCTGTGCTTTCCAGCTCATTGTGGAGGTGAGAATGTGGGGGTGACACTGTGGCAATGGAAGGGTATCACTGAGGGGGACGTCAGGGAATGATGCTGGGGGCTGATGTTGGGATGATCAGGGGTAGGGACCCTGAGGTCACGTTGGGGAGTGATGCTGGGGTGTGATATTGTAGGGGTGACACTGGGGGGAATATCAGGAAGTGACAATGGGGTGAGGTGGTTGGGGGGCAAGGTTGGTTGCTGAGGATGAGGTTGGTTGTTGGAGGCGAGGCTGTCGGGGGTTCTCTTCCACTTGAGCTCCGTACCATGCAATGGCCATGCCAGTACAGTGTGCAGTGGAACAAACCCTGCAGATCCTGATCAAAGATCAAAGCAGAAGAGAGGCTGCAGTGGGGGTGAAAGGCCAAGTTGAGGGGATGCCCTGCTGGCACTGCCTATCGCATCCACTGACAGCATGTTCCTTTTCTCTCAGTTTGCCGTCTCTCAAGGGTCAGAAAGTAATAGTGCACTTGTTTGGGGAAGTTCTGCTTCCTATTTACGGGGATTATGGTGACACGGGGGTGATACTGGGGTGATACTGGGGAGTGACATCAAGGAGTGACACTATTGGGGTGAAACTGTTGGCTGATGTGGGTGTGATGCTGTTGAGAGGTGATGCCAGAGTTGATGTTGGGAAGGGATGTTGGAGAGTGATGGGGTATCATTGACGGTGACATCAGGGAGTGGTGCTGAGGGGTGACAGTGCTGGGAATTGTGTTGAGATATCAGTGGGGTTTAACATCAAGGAGTGATGCTTGAGGGGAGACACTGGAGTGATGGTGGTGCTGAGGGAACTTGTCCGGATGATGTAGGGATGATACTAGTGATATTAGGCAGTGACAATTGTTGGGGGGTGATGACGTTGGAGCGACAGTAGGGTAATGTTAGGGAGTGACATTGAATAGCAATGAGGTATCACTGGGGGGTGACCTCTGGGAGTGATGCTGGGCAGTGACATTGTTGGGGTAACTTCCCTAGTGCTGCTCACCACACCATTCCTGATCCAAGACAGGATGTCATTGGCCTTCTTGGCCACCTGGGCACACTGCTGGCTCATATTCAGCCTACTGTCCTTCAGTACACCAAGGTCCCTTTCAATCAGGCAGCTTTCCAGTTACTCCTCCCCAAGCCTGTAGGGTTGCCTGTGGTTGCTGTGACCAAAATGCGGGACCTGACACTTGGCCCTATTGAAACTCATGGAGTTAGCCTCAGTCCATCAATGAATTCTGTCCAGCTCCCTCTGTAGTGCCTTTCTACTCTCCAGCAGATCAACACTCCCTCCCAACTTGGTGTCATCTGTGAACTTACTGAAGGTGCACGCAATCCCCTCGTCAAGATCACTGATAAAGATATTAAATAGGAGTGGCCCCTGGGTGACATCACTTATTTCTGGCTGCCAACTGGCTTTAACTTCACTGACCACAACTGTTACTTGATTTACCCTCTGATCCCACTGCTTCTCCCCACAGTTCCCCCTCACTGTCCCCATTCCCCCCCCTTCTTTCCCCCAAATTCTGTTCCAGGTGCAGATGGTGCTGCCCCCCACCACACAGCACCCTCCATCCCAACCGCCTTCATATTCTCCTGCCCTGCACACTGCCCCCTGGCCTGGTTGCCTGACATCTGTGGGGTGAGCCCCACAGCACTGCTCCACAGCTTCTCAGGGCACACACTCCTACACTGTAAAGCTGAGCTGGGGGGGGGCTGTTGGCCATGGGGGTTGAAGTGGGGCTGAGGTCACTATGAGGTGTGGAAGTCGATATAGGGCATGGGGTGCTATAGGGGGGTAGGAGTCAATGGAGGGCCGGGAGTAGCTATGGGGCCACAGGTCACACTCAGTGGTGCTGCTGCTGCTGCTGCTGCAACCCCTGCCTGCGGTACGCTGCCATCACCATGAGGATGTGGAACCTGCTCATGCAGCACAACGCTGCTGTATCCTCCACCTCCTGTGAGAATGTGTAGGGCAACTGAGAACCTGATTGCCCCAATTCCCACAATTGGCCCTGCACCTCAGCCCCACTCCTTGCACCAGGCCCTAACCCCCCCATCTCAGCCCTAAACCTGTCTCCAAACGCCAAATCCAAGGCCCAGAGGGATCCCTTGCCCTATAACCTAACATCTGAGCCCCATGCCCCAAACTCTGCATTCTAGATCCTGGGCTCCACACCGCAAACCCACGCTCCGCATCCTTGTCCTGAACCCCAATTCTATCCCCGGGTTCAAATTCAGGTTTCAGTACAGGGGTGGGGCAGGAGGATGGGTGTGGGGTCTGGTGCTTAGGGCCCGAATAGGAGTGCCGGTATGAGGTATGGGGCACGGATGGGGGGCGTTTTGGGGCCAGATGCGAAGACTAAGTCACATCCCATCTGGACGTGGGGCTGTAACCAGGACCCCACGCCCCAAACCGCATAGGCAGACCCCTCAACTATGACAACAAAACGCTCAAACGCCCCAACTTCAAACCCTGAGCGGTATGACTCATAGCATGGTACCTCGGTGTAAGCCGCATGAACCCCCAGACCGCCCCAAATCCCCCCAAAAGCCCGCACCCAAATCACAAAACGCGCTGTCGACAAAGCACTACGCATGCGCCAGTGCCGGCAGAGCAGTACGCATGCGCGAGATTCGGGACATCAGTACGTGTGCGCCAGTTTCGGCAAACGCATGCGCCCGATCCAGCACAACAATACGCATGCGCCAGTGCCGGCACAGTACTGTGCATGTGCCTGACCCGTCGCAACAGTACGCACGCGCCAGTTACGTCAAAGCACAATGTATGCGCGATTTCCGGCACAACACTACGCATGCTCCAGTTGCGGCACAGCACTACCCTTCTGCCAGTTCCGGCAGAGCAGTACGCATGCGCCAATTACGTCTCATCAATATGCATTCGCCACGTCCGGCGTAGCAATACACACGAACCAGTTCCCGCACAACGCTACGCATGTGCCAGTTCTGTCAATACACTACGCATGCGCCAGTTCCGGCACAGTAATACGCATGCGTGAGCTTCAGCACAGCACTACGCATGTGCCTTTCTTGGCACAAGTGTACGCGTGCGCTGTTCTCTTTACAGCACTACGCATGCGGTGTTTCCGGCACAACACCACGCATTCTGTTCCGCGCATTGGCCACGCAGCGGCAGTAGGGACCGCGGATAGAACTTCTCCGATGGGAGTGACGCAGGCCCGCAACGCAATCGCCGGCCTTTCGCTCTCTCTTGGTGACAGGGGAAGTACGCGAAGGTGGGAGGGGAGGGGAGGGGAGGGGAGGGGAGGGGAGGGGAGGGGAGGGGAGGGGAGGGGAGGGGAGGGGAGGGGAGACCTGAGTCGAGGGAGTCCCCTTTACCAATACAAGCCTGGGAATAAAAGGATTGAGCATAGTCCTGTACCAGTACCGGGGGGTACTGTTGGATGGCAAGCTGGACATGGGCCAGCAATGCGCCTTCGCAGCTCAGAAAGCCAACGGTATCCTGGACTGCATCACAAGATGCATGGCCAGCAGGTGAAGGAAGGTGATCCAGCCCCTCTGCTCTATACTAGTGAGGCCTCGCATGGACCGCTGCATCCGGATGTAGAGTCCTCATTGCAAGAGAGACATGAACCTGTTGGAGCACAACCAGAGGGCCACAAGAGATGAATGTACACACCTCTTCTGTGAGGACACGCTGAGTGAGCTGAGGCTGTTTATTCTGGAGAAGTAAAGGCTCTGAGATGACCTGGTTACAGCCTTTCAATATCTAAAGGGGAGCAAAAGGAAAGAAGGGGATAGACTCTGTAGCAAGGTCTGTTGTGGTTGAATAAGGGAAAAATTAGGTTACATGTAAGGAAAAATATCTCCTGGAACAGACTGCACAGAGATGTGGTGGATGTGCTGTCCCTCGAGACTTCCAAGTATCCAGGTAGAGATGCTTCCCTTCTGGCTACCAGCTCTTAAATGAGGTTAAGGAAGGGTGGAGTCAGGCTCAACCCCATCTAGTTCCACAGGTGAACTCCCTCCACCTGTGCTCACGGGACTGGCTACACTCCTTCACCAGGTGTTCAATCACTGGTTCAGGCAAAAAGTTAGAAGTGGGGAGGGAAAAACAAAACTGGAAGTAAAACTTCTCCAAACCTGGGAAACCCATGCTAAGTGCTTATGAATATCTGTAAAAAATGATCAAATTGATGTGATCATGTTGGGTTTTTTTGCCTGTTGTTTTGGTTTGTTGTTGTTGGTTTTTTTCATCTGTTACATTGTTTTTAAATATGCACACACAAACTCTACTGTGTGAATTTAAAGATCATGAAATGAAGGCACGTTAACCCCAACACAAACAGCAGAATCCTACAACAAGATAGTTGACACTTAAAATGCTGCAAGCGTGACCTAGAAGTCTAAATTAAAGATAAAATACATAACTGGAAAACAGCGTAGCATGTGCCTTCCCATGGAGGTGCATACCATGACACCAACGCAGCGTCTCTAGCCACGAACTTTAGGTGAAGGATATAGATACACTCAAATGGATGTCATGCAAGTTCTCCTAAAGCAAAATAACCCAGTAGTCACAACTGGCTTTCTATTATGTCAATAACTGCAGAAGAATTCTGTCTTGCTTTAAACAAAGGCAGGCAGCTGCTGAAGCACACGTTCCTCCGTGGTGTCAGAAACCACTGACTTCACTATCAGTGGCTCTTCTGCACCAGGTTGGATGGAGCCCTGTGCAACCTGATCTAGTACCAGATCTGGAGGCTGTGGCCCTGCCTGTGGCAGAAGGTTGGAACCTGATGATCCTCGGGGTCTCTTCCAACCAAACCATTCTATGATTCAGTTCATCCACAGATCACAGAATTACAGAAGATTCCCTTCTGTGAAGGTTTTGCTTCACCTCCTTTTCACCCACCCATGTCAGGACTCGCAAAGATCTACCTGTCATTTCCTACAGCTCCCGTGAACCCCCCACGCCTGACATAAAATCAAGGCAGAGATTGTGCCAGCACCCTGGGGGCACTGTCTGGCACAACAGTGGCCCTACACACCACTCCAGCAATGAAACACAGCTTCACAGGCAGTAAAGGAATGCGGTCTTGTAGCATTTTTCACTTAAGTCAGTTCTATTGCTCTGATCTGTGCTATGAGGGCACTCTCGGCCTGCTTCTGCTGTCTAAAGAAATGCCTTCTGAACTGGACCTCACCTGTGACTGAGGCAGGACGGAACCTCACAGCACAAACATATGCTGTACTACAAACGAATGTTAGAATGTCCTTTCTGTGGAAATGGCTTTCTGTAGTTTTTGAAAAACTTTTTATTACAGCATAAGCATAAATAACAATGCTGCACCCAGATCCAATGCTCTCCCTTACAATATTTGCTAAGTGTCAAACCCCCACTGTGAGGGAAACATCCCAAGGGAATCTTCACTGCTCACTCAGTTGCACCAACATAAACACTGTCAGAACACACAGCAAACTTGGGCTAATTAAAGAAAACCACATGAATGGTGCTGTATCATTTTTATTTTAAGCCTCTTTACACAAGGAGTGATGTTGGAATGCAAGGTGTGATACACTTTACACAACGTACACTGACAAAATCACTCATTCCATTTGCCTTTACAAAATGGTTTTGGAAAGTTTTCACTGAATCCCTACTTACACAAACTGTTACAGTGGGGTAGAAATTAAACAACTGACAAAATATAAATACCAGAGAATCCAAGATTGACTTCTGGCATTTTAAAACACACAAGTCTCGTGGCAGAACAGCAAGACAGAAGTCAGACGAAGTGATTTGAACATCTGAAGAAATACATAAATATCAGTACCTTTGCAGCTGAGATGAACAAAATCTCTGGAACAAGGACCTGCCTGCAGGATCCCACTTTGCAACTGCAAGCCAGTGGCAGGAAGGGATCGCAGCTAGCACAATATGGACCTGAAAACTACTGTGCCTGTGCAGATTCACGATCACTGCTACTTCTGTTGTCAACCAAGTGAAAACACTTTGGAAAGTTCAATGAGCACTTCAAATAGAATTAAAATACACTAAAACGATTTGAAAAAGTCCAATTTCTGAATGATTTCTATATATGCATATAAGCAGCTTGGCTTTTTCTGTGTTTTGTTTTTTTTTTTTAATAATAGAAAAAAGAAGAATCTGTGTAGACTAAAAAAGGTTGGTTATAAAGTAGCATAAAAGTGTAGTAGCATATGTCACACGATGAGGCATATTTTCCTCCTATTGAAATGCTTAACACGAGTTTACAGAATTAAACATCTGTATTTTAAAAAATGCATCCTTGTCTCTAAAGCAGCAGGTACTCTATCAGACAGAGGATGCTGCACAGGAAAAAGTCACAATGAAAAACAGCAGAGAAGGGCTCAAACTGCATAACAGCTGGCTAAGCCAGGCAACTGACTGTCTTCAAAAAAATAAAAATGACAGATCAGGTTTAGGACCACAGGTCAGAAATCTACCCTAGGTGTTTTATCTCCTCATATCATTCAGTCATACGGTCACTTTGATTTATTTATAAATTGAGGCCATCTCTAGGATGGAAGAGGGACAAACATTACCACATTTCCAGAGAGGATAAGAGAACACATTCAGTAGCTGAATCCCTATTTCACTCCGCATATTGTAACTCACTCTTAAGCAGATGTCAGTGCAAACTGTTGCAGCCATCAGTGTACCATCAAACAGGAGCAGCAGCAGTGCTGGAGACAGATTCAGGGTCTGTCTTGTAGTGGTCTGTGGTTCTTCCTCCTGTACTCTTTTGTGTAGTGAGCAGAACTATTGGAATTTAGTTCCATATATGTATTTGAGCCTCATGTCAAATTAAAAGCATATCTGAGAAAAGCAAGTACTAACCTTCAGCTCAGAAGACTGATAACTGGGAAGGAATTTTAGCATGAAGACCTATGCCTCACTTCCACTTAAATAACTGGAAGCTGCTGCACAAGCATGGATCAGTTTATAACTGCTATACAAATAACTTCTTCAAATCCAGTAGTGACAGAAAAATATTATTTTAGCACTCGGTACACCACACTTTACAGTATCAAGAGTAATATTTCAATAAAACTAAACTTCCTATTTTTCACTATTGCAAGTCAGGTGGATTTGCTACACTTGGGAGACTAGTCCTTAGAATTAAAGTGCTTTGCAGAGCATTGGCATCCAAAAATCTCGAACATGAGAGACAACTACAAGTAAAATCTGTTGTTGCTATGTATAATATATAGCAGGACAACAGGCATCAACGTGTGTACTCATTACGTGTCTGGTTTTTGATGACATCCTGAGTAACACACAGTTTAACAGTGCATAGTACCCCCTACCTCCAATGTACAATCAAATGCTTTAGATTCATTCAGTATTGTTGCAGGTGGCTCCGGACGCCTTGTCTGCATGATCCTCTGTTTAGGATTTTTTAATTCTTCTTCCTCTTCTGTCTCACTTTCACAGACATGGACGACGACACTAGGAGTTGATTCTGTCCCTGCATGAAGCTCATACTTCTCCCCTGAGGAGCAGCAAACAAAGACCATGCTAAGAACGTCCCAGGGAACAGCATTAAGCTACTTAATCGCAAAAACTCCTTAATAGCTGCACCAACACAATCAAAAGACAAGCAGCATAAAAATTTTTAAGTGATATATTTGTGCTACGCATTCATAGGACATTTCTAAATGGAAAACCATAAATGCATTTGATAATATTTAATCCTCCTAATTCCCTGTGAAGTTATGTTGCTACTGTGCCCAGCAGTGGCTTTCTGAGAGGACAAGAAAGTAGCTCCCTTCTCTACACCACTACTTGTCAGAACATTTCTCTCACCTGTTAGGACTGCAAACAGCTCCCTCCTCACAAGCACTGAAGCCAATTCAACAGATTACACATTAGGTTCTTTGTGTGAAAGATAAACCTTCCTTTCAGGGAAACTAAACAGCACTGTTCTGAGTAAGACCCATGAAAAATTTTGATGATGCAACATAAAATCCATATTAGCATCCTTAACAACTGAAGCCACCAACTTGCAAGAGATTGTACATCTCATTCCTCTTCTTGTTTGTCAGTCAATAGTAAGATTATAGCAAAATTCAATAAATGGATGACACAGAACCAGTGCCACACAGTCCAGTTCTGTGTTATAATTTCAGTCGGTTACAGAACAAAATAAACAGTGATAGCTTACTTTATTCAAGTAAGTACCCTCATGTGAGAGAGACTTGGTTCTTTTCACAGAAAAGTAGATAAATGCCCTGGATAAGTACTTCTGAAGTTAAATAACACAACAAAAGCAGGTAAATATCCCACCTGGTCCCAACTTGGAGACAGCACAAAGGAGGTCATAGTTTATCAGTGGAGTTGCATCTTCAGTCTGTTTCCATCCAACTGGGGGAGATGCAGGTGGTGATATCAGGAACTGTTTAACAGGTTGTGGAGGAAGAAGGTAGGACTTGTCTCCTACTTCACTGGACACCTGTACCTGAAGACAAAGGCCAGGAGTTGCAGAACAAAATCACAAACATCTATGTTTATTTAGTCTGTTTCCCCAGTAATATAGAATTATAGAATCGCTACCGTTGGAAAAGACCCACAGGATCATCCAGTCCAACCATTCACCCATCACCAATGGTTCTCAGTAAACCATGTTCCTCAACACAACATTCAAATGTTCCTTGAACACCTCGAGGATCGGTGACTCCACCACCTCCCTGCGCAGCCCATTCCAGCGCCCGACCACCCTTTCAGAGTAGTAGTATTTCCTAACGTCCAGTCTGAACCTTCCCTGGCGCAGCTTGAAGCCATTCCCTCTAGTCCTATCACTAGTCATATGGGAGAAGAGGCTGACCCCCAGCTCACTACAACCTCCCTTCTGGTAGTTATAGAGAGCAATGAGGTCTCCCCTGAGCCTCCTCTTCTCTAGACGGAACAATCCCAGCTCCCTCAGCCGCTCCTCGTAAGACCTGTGCTCCAGACCCCTCACCAGCTTAGTTGCCCTTCCCTGAACACGCTCCAGGGCCTCGATGTCTTTCTTATAGCAAGGGTCCCAGAACTGGACACAGTACTCGAGGTGCGGCCTCACCAGTGCTGAGTACAGGGGGACAATTACTTCCCTGTTCCTGGTGGTCACACTATTTCTGATACAAGCCAGGATGCCATTGGCCTTCTTGGCCACCTGGGCACACTGCTGGCTCATGTTCAGTCTAGCATCAATCAACACCCCCAGCTCCATTTCCTCTACACAGTCTTCCAGCCACTCTGCCCCAAGCCTGTAGCACTGCCTGGGGTTACTGTGGTCAAAGTGCAGGACTCGGCATTTGGTATTACTGAATCTCATCCCATTGGCTTCAGCCCAGCTGTCCAGCCTATCCAGATCCCTCTGTAGGGCCTCGCTACCCTCAGGCAGATCGACACTTCCAGCAAGCTTGGTGTCATCTGCAAACTTACTGAGGGTGCACTCAATGCCTTCATCCAGGTCATCAATAAAGATATTAAACAGGACAGGCCCCAGCACTGACCCCTGGGGAACTCCACTCATAACCAGTCGCCAGCTGGATTTAACTCCATTCACCACCACTCTCTGGACCCGGCCCTCCAGCCAGTTCCTTACCCAGCCAAGAGTGTACCTGTCCAAGCCATGGACTGCCAGCTTCTGCAGGAGAATGCTGTGGGAGACAGTGTCAAAGGCTCTACTGAAGTCTAGGTAGACTACATCAACAGCCTTTCCCTCATCCACCAGACGGGTCACTAGGTCATAGAAGGAGATCAGGTTGGTCAAGCAGGACCTGCCCTTCGTGAACCCATGCTGGCTAGGCCTGATCCCCCAGTTGTCCCACACATGCCGCGTGATCTCCCTCAAGACAATCTGCTCCATAATCTTCCCCGGCACTGAGGTCAGGCTAACAGGCCTGTAGTTCCCCGGATCCATATCCCCGGATATGGCTGTTCTCTGTATTAACAATGCTTAATCCAATCTAGATTCAAAAATAATAGCACAACATTTCAGATAAGCAATGCAGGTTAAGAAACTGGTCTGTTTTGGCAGTGTAGCTGTCAATGAATAGATAATACATGCTCGTGTATAAGAGCAAGACGTTAATGGTTGCTTCAGAACTTCTCAGAAATGAAACTTACTGTCAAATACGAAGCAAGGGAGAAACAGGCACACATGCAAACCAAATCAGCATTCCATAATACCTGTGCAAAATATAGCTTCAGTTTTTTTCCATTGAAGTCAGTTTCATGCAGTTCAATCCGTGCTCTTGCTGCTGCCTCTGGATTACTGAAGTTTATCCTTACTCTTCTAAAGCTTTTAAACAACTGGAATGTAACTTGATTATCATAGACAGTGAAAAGTGCTTCAAATCTTTCCTAGAGATGAAGTACAGAGATTCTTCAAACACAACATGAACATTTTCACTCAAGGAAAACACATTCTGCGTTCACTTTCCTCACCCAAATCCCCATGCGTTTCCTTAACACCCTTCTAAACCTGCGTGTTTCATAGTTCTCCCTGACTGCTCTATCTCACTACTAAAATTCCAGGAGTACACTGATGTGTAAAAGCCCATGTAGCTCCCACGAACTGCCATCTAGTGACAGTTAAACCAAAAGCACAGAGGTCAACAAAAATAACTGCACACTTGCACCTGACTTTCACCTGAGCATCTCCGAAAACGTGATGCAAATCAGTTCATTTTTAGGCCTGATAAAATAAAGCATAGAGTGATTAAAGAAACTAAAAAAACAAAAAACACAGGATTAATGAGATTGCTCTAGGAGAGAAAGACTTATTACCAAACACTGTTTTTGGCAAAAAGCAAAAATAAAAAACACAAATATTATTGAATTAGAAATCTTATTAATCATTGAGGAGATTGAACATAACTGCATTGTTAAAGATTCAACTTGCTTTAATTTACTAGTTCCTTTTTATTAAAAACCTAATTTGCAGATTTTTTTCCCCCAGTTTAAATGCAAATATTCTCACTCACTGTAAAAAATCAAACTCAGATCAGCAGAAGAATGCAAATGACATATTTTCAATTTTATTTACTCTGCTTTGATAATATTCCATTACTCACAGGGATCTACATAAGCAAAGGAGCAGAGAAGAACAACTTTTAAGAACTCTTTCTAAAGGCAAAACTTATTTGTTTAGTTTCAAAAGACTCCAATCTCTTTACACAAATCCTGTTGACTCCTGTAATAATACTTATAGTATGGGGTTGCTACTGACTTCCGTTTCAATCAGGACAAAAGAAACGCTATAGATGATGCCTATGTTAGTTTTAGAATTATTAGTTTGCAATTTTTTTCTGCAAGCTGCACCATCTCAAGGTCTTTATTAAATCAGAAAATCCATTCCTTCTGCACTCTGACCAAATTTGGTAATGAACAAACACAGAACTACAATCTAGCATAATCACTATTTCCCAAATAACATTTGAAATTAACCAGAGGAGGTTACATCCACCAATGGCTTCATCGCGCATCCAATTACTCCGATATCGTTAGAGAAGAACACATTGCCCTCAACACACCTGATATGCTCAGACTGTGGGAATACCCTCACAGAAAAAGGAAATGTGCCTAAAAGTGACAAATCCCTGGCAGACACACAATGTAATTTAGCCAGGCAGCATTCCCAGCGCACACTTTCTATATCAGATAATGAGTTACGGGGCGCTGCTGTCTCTGTAGCAGAGCTGAATTAGTCTGGTGCAAGACTTAATGTTTCGTAGATCAACTGCTGCTTTCATTGCCCTCTTCCAGAAGTGGTAACAACCACTGATCCAACTGGAGGGTGAGCCACTCTCAAGAGGCTTCGGAGAATGCAAAAACAGGAACAATTTAGTCATCTGAGATTTACAGGTGTATGCAGGAAGGGAGGTGCCACCTTGCTCTCTTCAGTTTTTTCCTCAAACACTCATGAGCTACCAATAGTCATTCCTGATGCTCTCAGATGCAAAGAGCACGCACAAATCTGACTGAATACAAAGATTAGCAGCCCAGGGAAGATTTAGTTTATTATAAAGTCCTAAGCAACTATCAAGAAGTTATTTTAGTTCAAAGCAGAACGTGCATTCTGAGAATTTACTATAATCTTTAACAGAATCCTTGCCTTGAAGTAAAACACAGACATTTGCCTTCGGATTATACATAAATCTTTCTTTAAATTTAGTACTTTGCATGAAAAGAAAAATCAGAAGAGTCTTTTTGTAGGAGGAGCCCTGTCACCACTATTAGCAATTTGAAATGCCTGAACGTTGCATTACTATCTCCTCTTGGGCAATCTACTCATTCTTGATCTGAGCTCACTGGTAAATAACTTGGGTGGCTCATTTCCTCCCCCTCAGACAACACACAGCAGTACCAGACAAAACATCCCCTGCTGCCTCTGTACTTGCAATGCCAAACCCAGATCACAGAATCACAGAATAACAGAATTGCCAGGGTTGGAAGGGACCTCAAGGATCATGAATCTCCAACCCCCCTTCCACATGCAGGGCCAAATACAGATACACCTCACTTCACCCTACCTTTTCCTCCTGTACCTCAAACACCGCTTCATGCACGCTGCAAGCAAACAGTGAGGTAGGCAAGTCGCTTAAATCCATCATCTCTTCCAAATCATCTTCATTTTCTCCAAAAATCATCTGTTCTTCTTCTTCTTGGTCACTGCTGTACAGATCAGACTGGCTGTCGCTCCAGGACTTCATAGTGTCTCTGAGCATCGTCCAACCAATGCAGCAGTGTGTTCTAGAGCTCCTGGTAACGGTCTGCCATTACAAAAATGCATTCAATGATGGCAACAAAATACTACACTGTGAATTGTTTTCTGTCCTATGCAATGACAGCAAGTTTCAAACAAGATGTCTGAACAACGCTGGAATTGCCTGAGCATCCCCACTGCTGCAAGGGAGGCCACCATTTCTTTCAATAAGTAACAAATGCTTGAATTTTACTGGAGAAGTCATCGTGTTCCTTTTGATAACAAGGATAGAATCTCACTCGCTGTTGACTCAATGGAGAGAAAGCAGTTATGCCCTTCATCTCCTGCACACAGCTTGTAGGGAAAACTCTATACAAGTTAAACAAACATCTCAGCAACAAGTGAACGGTTCTGCATGTTTTGCAACACAGCATTTATTGCAAGCAGGAAAACAAACCTGAGAAGTTTCCATAGAGGGCTCTGAACTATGAAAAGCGTTGCTTCCATTTTACAAACACATTCCACATAGGAATACGCCGCCACTCTCGTTTTTAACTATAAACCCACAAGCTTAACACCAGTTTTGTCCAACTCCATCCCAGGAGTTACACAATGGTAATTGAGCGCTATCAGAACATAGAAGAGGTTCCCTGGGATGGGATGTGTAACACCAACGTACCACTGTTTGTTAAGTACTAACAGAAACAGTACCGTGAGAGGCGTTAACGGACGAGGCAGAAAGCCACAAGGCCAGAAGGGCCAACCCGAGCGGGAAGGCAGCTGAACGCTCCGTCCAGCCACCCCCGCACCGGAAGCGCAGCGCTGCGCTCACTCGTCCGTGCAGCGCTCTGAAGGCAGCCCCTGTCCCGGCACCGCCCCACCGCCCACAGACCCACCTGAGAGCCGCGGAGCTGGGCCGCCCCACGCAGCTCAGGGCGCACCGCCCTTCAGCTTCCAGATCGCGAGGGGCGATGGCGACGGGAGGAGGCAGCGCCGCGGGTTCCAGGCTCTCTCACACACAACCGTGTGAAGACGGGGCGCGCAGCGCTAAGGAGCCGCTCCACTCCGCCTGGCTGTGCCCTCCCGCTACACTGCGCTCACCTCAGGATAGACATTCGACGCCCGAGGGGGACGGAACCAGAGATGGCGGCAGGGGAGCAGAGACGGCTCAGCGAGGGTCCCCTCAGCAGCGAGACGAGCCGCCTAGAGGGGGGCCGTGCGGAGCGATCCCTGCGGGCGGGGAGCGGCGCAAGCGCGCCTGCGTGCGCTGTCCCTCATCCCGCATCGCCTCGGGGAGCCGGGGAGGAGGAGAGGGTGGTGACCGGGATGGAGGGGGCGACGCTGCGCATGTGCCATCCCCGCCCTGTCGAGGCCGAGCGAGGGGCAGCGCCGCAGCAATCTGCATTGCATTCACAAATGTACAACTAAAACCATTTTTTTTTTTTTTATGTACATAGTACTTGTGGTTGTAAACAACTACCGTCTTAAATTCCTTCAAGATTTTTACTGACTAAAGCTGATTAAAGCTATAGCAAGAATATTTTTACCAGAATCTTTTATTAAGTTAAATTTCCAGAGGTGTCATCAAAGACAGAATTAAACAGACACGCAACACTGCTTACAAAAAAAATGAAGCAGTCATCCTTAGGATTCAACACTGCAAAGCCACATTTATACACATTTCCATATGAACATTTTATACATTCAGACAACACTGCAGCTGTATGCCACAGCATAAAGCTATATGCAAGATACACAGTGAGAACATATTAAGTGCACCAGTGCACTGAGAAGCCACACAGTGTAAAGGCCACAAAAGTCATTTCACATTTGATAAAGAAGCTAGGAGAGAGTCAAGGACCTATTCTGCCCAATTCATAATGGAGACAGCAGTCAGTTGGATTACATGCACGCTTTTTCAGTGTTTGATTCTGAACAAAATGCTGCACATTTGGAAATCTAGTTATGCTCCACTGTTTACAGTACACTACTTCTCTGTGGATAAACTGAAGCTTTGACATTTCATGTGTTAAATAATGTGCTTTACAGGAACAGGTTACTTTCCATGCTGCAAAAAAGATGAGCATGTGGCATGCAGCTCTCCTTTAAATTTTTTGTGGAAGTTTAGTTGTAAATGCCTGCTGCACTCCCAGGCATGGCCACCGTCACCTCAGCCCTAGAAATATTCTGTAACAAGTCTGAGGTACAGAGAACTTCCCATTTTCAGTTACCAAGCTCTGAATTAGAGAAAAGGTAAGGAGGTAATTGTAATCCTGAGCTATACCCTCCTTCTGTTAGAAAGACTGCATAAGTCCTACACTCAGTTTACTTGTGCCTTCTTAGGAACAGAGACAGCATCTGTAAACACGTAGTGCAGAGCAACATGTACAATCTTCTGAAAGCTTGTGAGAAAGAACAAGAAAGGAAAAAGTACATTAAAAAAAGTTAAAATTCAAGTATTGAACATAGGCACCACGAAGGGGTGAGGATCAGTCTGGCAGTCTTATCATGCTTACTGTGTCTAACAGACTGGCAAGAGTGCAGCTCTCACAACATCAGTGCACCGAGTTCAACCCTATAACACCAAAAACTTCTCAGGCTCTACTGATTTGTGTGCTCTAGAAACAGACACACAATTAGCAGTATTTCACATTACTCAATAGGAATTACCTACCTGGGAATCCCCTGCCAGAAAGCTTCTAAAAACAAGGTGTTAGGAATAAAAACAGCCTTACAATTTAGGAGAAAAAGCTAACCAGAAAAAAACAAGCGGCTGCGAAGTCTGCACATCCATCAGTTGCAGTTTTTAAATACTACTAAGAAACTAAGAACTGGGAAAACAATGCTCAACTACACAGGATCACCCTATGAATAGAATTCAATAGCAAGCCCTTTTCAGATCCTTTTGATTAATATTTTACTTATGTATTTTATACAATCTCTGTAATAATTAAGGAATATTGCCATGTAAAATGTGGAGTTTGTAGGTTTAGCACAGTTGGTCTTAAAATAGCTTGTTTCTGTGCCTTCAGAACTATTAGGTCAATTACCCACTGCCTCATTCATTACAAGGAAAGAGAGAAGCCGGCGTACTCATACCCTTCCCAGCCAGCCCCCATTGTACTACTTTGTTCTGTATTACAAGGAACAAAAGCTACACATAACTTCACAAACAATCGATTAACAGGGACACAGGCAGTAGAACCAGCATCAACTCCATCAAGATTAATGTACTGGTAAATTAGCCCATTAACATTGTTATCTTACTCAAGCATAAGTAGTATTGCGGACAAAAGAAAAATTGGTATTTCTTGAGAGGTTTCCTAAGCTGCAGTGTATGCAACGCCACTAGTTTCAATTGTCAGATATACCAAGCTGAAGAAGCAACTTCACATATAGGCACGTGCACAGCATCTAGGCATCTTCTCTTCACAAGGGCAGGGGTTTATTTTTATTTAAGTTGCACAAAACTGTCAATGCAGTCTCATGTATTTCCAGATTAAATTAGTATTCGTAGCTGACAAGAAAAACATATGCAAAAGAATAGTTCTGTTGTCATCTGTAATAACATGAAGCAGGAGGAATTATAAGTCAGTTAAGCTCTCAAGTAGTGGAAAAAGAATCTGGCCATGAATCAAAAAAAAAAAAAAAGGAAAAAATGCAGGAAGCCACAGCTTTAAGTTCAAGATCCTTCCAAACCCCTTAGTATCAGAGCTACCACTTAAAAATGCACAGAACACATTCACTATTCATTTCAAATTAAGTCTTCTAAGGTCATGGAGACACTCTACTATGCATACAGCCCAAGATACAACAAAGTAGACTTAAAATTTTGTTTCCCAGTAAAATGATTGCTTTTAGAGAAGATGATATCAAAACACCAAAAACAACTGCATACTCTTGTAAATGTTGTACTTTGTCCCCTTTGTAACTGCTTACAGCCATCTCTTGGAAGAGCTGGAAAGATAAATATCATAAGTACACAATGCTTCATTATTCTGGCAGTTCTCACTGAGTGCTGGACTGTGTGTGCTCATTTTTCCTACCAGGTCATTCACAGTATTAGGACAGTACCTTTTTTGCTTCTTAGAATAAAGGAGCACAAAATGGCACCCCTGCCTACAACACTGTAACACTGCCAAAGGAACGTTGACATCTTTAAGCATTTAAAACTACTAAACAAAGTTGGAAACCCTATCTCAACTACAGAGAGAAAATAAAAATGGTAAAGAATTGGAATCTCATCAAGACCGACTAAAATATCCTTTCCGGTCACATTACTACAGAGCTGTCCCTGTACCCTTTGATGCAACTTGTAGCTCTTTCTGTGAAACCAGAGAAATAGCAAACAGTCCTTATTCTAAACTGCCATATAATCCAATGGTGCTAGATGAAGAATTAATATGCTCAGTGCATACATTCAACACAAGCTAGAGAATGGCTATACAAGAAAAGCACAAGAATACTTAGTAAGTTTCAGTGTTCATTCGTGAAAACAGTTAGATTTTATTGCCATGCTAAGGTAGCATGATGGTTACATTAGAAACATGAGGGTTTACAACTTTTCTAAAAATCCATCTGTCTCTCTACGTAGAAGATTAAATCCTTTCCTCCTCTCACTGTGAACAACTCCTGAAAACCTCTATTTGAAAATAAAACCACTCCCAGCAGGGCTAAAAATTACATGGTTACTTCTCTTCCCAGAGCTCTGCATTCTCACAGCAGCTGCTTTTTCGTTAGTTTCCTAAAGCCATGATACTGTATTCAGTATTTCATGCTCTCAGACAGCAGCCTTCAACAGAGGACTGTAATTTACTTCTTGCTAAGAGGAATGCTTTCAACTTCACAACTACAGAGTTGCTTATTTAAAAAAAAAAATTAAAAGTTAAGTTTGAGACAAACTTCAAACTGTATCAAAGTTGGCTTAACACTTGCCTATATGTTAATCAGGTAAATAAATAAAGGGCATACTTCTGATGAGTCAAAATCAGTTCCTTAAAGGTCATTCACTCCTTTTTGCTGTGCTCCAGCACGCGGTATGGTGGAGCAGAAACTCCTCTGGAACCATGCTGCTCCTGCACTATGGGCAGTGTAGCTGGTGTATAAATTTCTGGCGTGTTGTCATTGTTCTCTAGGGCACCATAGGAAAAAGAAGCTTTGAGGTCAGGCTGAACTGCAATCCCTTTGTCATGCATGTTTTGCATGCCTGAAAATAGCAAAAGCAGAGATTAGATGTTTAGGAACAAAAGCACATTCTTCCTGCACTCTATTAAATCACCAAATTATACAGACTCTGGGTTACTGGCATGTGGCTCATCAGATCCTTGAGTGTTAAATGAAAGAATGCTTTTCAGCTAAGCAGTAAAGCAACTAATGGAGGAAATTATGCTGTACTGAATGCAGGATTGCAATCATGTATTTATCAAATGCTACATGTCTTTTGTACATATCATCAGAAAGACAGTTTCGCTATACTTCACAAAATAAGTTTCTGCTCCTTCTGGCTTCTATCTTTTGCCGTGTACCTCAATCTTCCATAATCAATTCTTCCTACTTGATGAAGACCAATCCCAAGTAAATGCTCAAAACCTGTAATGTTCCCAGACTGTAGCCAATGGGACTGTTGCCATACTCTCCCTGGAGTCAAAGGACCCAGAGTAAGTGTCAAAGTGGAACATGATGTCTTTTCTGCTTCATAAAAAACATGGATGTACCCCTCCACGAGACAATCAAAGAGAATAGAAAAACAAAGAACAACTTAAGAGAGACTCAAGTTTGAGTGAGAACTCAAGAAATAAAAGAAATAGGGCAATAAGCCATTGTTACCTGGCATAGCATCCATTGATATATAGGGTTCAAACGGTACAGATTTCTTTCTATTTCTTGTGATCAGGAAGACACCTAGAAACGCTATGAGGCATCTGAGAAAAAATAGAAGATCTTTTGAGATGACCGTGAAAATGGAAAGGAAACAATGCTTCATAACAGGCCCTCAGAAAAATCTATAGCTAGCACAGTAAAGAATTCAGAACTAGAAGAGAATGATCTACAGAATGAGAAAGAATTCTCAGCTGAGTAACCCTTTTTGACAGGACTGAAACGTAACTAGCAATCGCAACTTCACACCTTTACCAAAATGCAGAGAGAAATTTTCACATTAATCTTGACTAAGAGCAGAAAGAAAGCATATAAAAATTTTATCTGCTTTGATGACATTCCAGGATTTTACAGCCTAAACTATGCAAGGTTTTCCATGGATAAACACACTGACAGTTGTCAATCTTCATTTTTACAGCATGTTGACAGAGGAAGACAGTTAATAATACTAAACTCCCAACTGTTGTTTGTTTGTTTTCACATATTAAATTGAAAGGCATTTCAGGTTGCCCCCTACTTATGGAGAGTTAATCACATCAAACAGCATAGGTAGGACTAAACACTGAGTTACAAAGTGAATGTTTTACTGATTATATCTGCACTGTGTGAATGGCCATGCCGCTAAGAAACAGGATTTCTGAAGTCCCATAATAAGACAGTGAAGGCTCAAATAGGTGTCCAAGAGATCACTGCTTCTGGTTATTTTACAGTTCCAGATTGGTGAGTAGATAGTCTCAGAGCATTCCACTTCACCTTAAAAGGTGTGAATACACTTGGAAAAACAATCCATGTGATTCAACCAATAGGATCCCCAGTACTGTAAGCAAGACATTACTGTGAAGCGTAAAAGTTGTACAATTATACATAACCTACTGTGACAAAATTCCTCTAGAGCATCCATCATCACTCAGATAAGGTATGGAACTATGGGCCAATGTGTGCTCTAACAGAAAGAGCGTAGCCAGTTTGTCCTCCTTCACAGCAGGTTACACATCTCTCGTATACATACATAGACACACGTACTTCTGTACAGATTTTTAAAGTTCAGCCACATGAAGAAAAACTACTCAGTTTTCTATTAAGGAAACTTAAAACACTTACCCAAGTGCAAACATACATATATGAAGAACATCTTCACCAGTGAAATCCAGGTAGAAAGTTGCTCCTTGAAAAGGAAATAATTCATGATGGCTTTCTTCCCAGCTGACATGAGCAATTACTGCTGCATCTCTAGCACTGGTCTCTCCAGAAACTAAGTCAAGTAAGATCACTATTTCTATAGTTAGCATGTTTAGTTGGCTTTTTTTTTTTTTATGGTCTTAATACAGAAAAGCATGGTCTGATTTCCACTGCAACAGAAACTGCACATTTACAAACTTTTTAGAATTTGACCACCAAATTAACAGTGCAATTACTATGGCCGCAAGTAAACCTGTACAGCAGCACAGCAACTAGTACAAAGTTTTCAATATTGGGGTAGGGAAGGAAATAGTGTTAGAACTGTTGCAGGTCACTATGCAAATCAGCCTAAGCTGAATTCTCACCAGATAGTTATTACCATATAAACACAAGAGACCACATTTCCCAAGTCTGAACAACAGACCAAACTGGACCTCTCTAGCTATAACAGGATAAAAACCCTTGACTCCAATTAAGCATACACAGCTTAAAAACGTAAGATGACAGATGTCACTGTTGCCTTAGATATCTACAGGATAAAAAGCCTGACATACACACTCTGACTCCAACTCTACATTTCTAAAAGAAGTAAATAAATTGATTAATCTGAGAGCAGCACATGATTTGGAACATGACACAGAACAACATTAGATAAACAGTAGGCCATGATCTTTCATGGTGTTGAACAGAACTAAAAGGCAATATGTAATTTTAAGGGGGCAGGGGACTTTTTTCCCCCCTTATATATCCAGAAGGAAATTACTATTTACATAGACAGTGTATCCGCTTCATTGTGATGAATACTTTCTCTAGTGTCTTTTTTTTTTCCTTCCCAGTTTTGCTCATATATCTAAGAAAAATCTTCAAAGCGCTTCCTCAGGTTTGAAGCCTAAGTGGGTTTAAAATGCTCATCTTTGTTCATAGTCAAAACTTCCTCTATGCAGCTAAGGTCTAAGATTGGAGTCCTCTGTACAGAATGAAAAGAACCTACAAAGTTGAAAGCAGTCGCATCCTACATACAATGCAAACAAAACCATCAAGAAGAGACTCATAACAGGTTTGACCAGAGGAAGAAAATAAATAAAATGAATTCATATTTTGAGAGAAAAAAATGGAAAGCAAACCAGCTCCAGAAGAGAGATGACAAGGAAATACAAGTCATTGTCTCGCTGGGTATTCACGTTCCTCAGCTGTAGCTAAGAATTATTTTCCAAAAATCTTTTGCCCCTCTTTCAGAAAGGATCAACACGCTGTTTTGAGCGCTGTTACCTGCTGTGATAGCTACTGTTGTCGACAAGATGTAGCCAATGCTCGCAATCTGAGATGAGTCATAGAGCTGTGAAGCTTGAGCTAAAAATCTGTAACACAGTGACAGATGACAGAAGTTAACCTGGAAAGAATACTCAAACCGCAGAGTAGTTAACATCCACCAGCACACTTCTCCTTTCTGGAGGTACCTTTCAAGTACCTGGGGAATACATTTAAGAAACTTTGCTCTTTCTCAGTACACCTGCATAGGCATCCCCTGGAATTAATAGAAATGACAGATGAACAAACATTCTGCTGAATTAACTAAAGGCACTGCAATTACAACCACTGACACTGGGGTCAGGACATCACTTGCATTTTGAACAGCTCCTTATCCTTGCTGCTACTTGTGTTTTTACATTATCACAAGAACAAAGGGGAAAAACACTTTGATTTCGGTCAGTGCAAATATACTGTATTTCATTGGCCACCATTTCATTCATACCACTGTTTTGCAAATACTTAAATGATGTATAAATTTGAGATCAATACTACTTAGCAATGTCACTACATGGAAAAGCAAAGAACGTTATCTTAGGCCCCTGTGACACAGATTTGAAGACAGGTGACAGAAGAGGCCAGACCTTCACACTAAAATTTGATCAGCATTCTGGAAATCAATAACAAACATCTCACTGGTTAGAGATCTGCCAAAACCAGTACAGTTATGGAAGAGAGAGATTGTCTTACGTTGCTTGAAAGACTGCTGTAGCAATCATGCACACCAACATGATATAAAATATCGGGTAGTTGAGTTGGAGGTTTCCTCGTATTGAGACAACAATCATGCCTGCCACAGCCTTCACTGTCACAACAGTCATGGAACCTGCAAATGTTTATGAAAATACAGCTGAACTATGTCTTGCTCAGCAGGACAAGAACACCGCACATTCACTCTATATGTGACAAGCAGCAGCAAACAAAGTCAAGATACGTAAATATTCAAACCCTTCTCTAGCATGGAAGGTATTTTACCTCTAAACGTCCCAACAACCTTACCACTGTGACCTTCAGTAAATCACAACCTTCCTATATTGCAGTCTTTCTTATCAACAGGGCTGGGAGAATCTACCATTTGTCTAAAGTGTTTAAACATTATTATGCAATCTTATTATGGAAGGATAAAAGTTTTCATTTCTAATGACACAATGACATGACTAATAAGACTAAGGAAGTTTTCAAAACAATCTGTATCAACTTACCCAACAAAGCTACCAACAGGAGAATTATTACAATGTAGTTTGCATTTTTCTCCTTGTAAAAATATAGTAGCAGGCAGAATATGATGATCTCTACAAGCTACAAAAGAGAGACCATTAGATGTGGAGTTTATGGCATTGGCAGTAAATGGAATACTGAACGAGTCAGATATTAGAATCACAAAACAGGACAAATCAAAGGAAAATGAGGATACTATGCAATTACAGACCAAGTTTAATCCCAATTGAATACTGACCTCACAAATCTCAGTCTGTTTTTCATAATGAAGTTTTGTAAATGATCCCTGCGGCACATATCTAATTTAATAGCCAAGCTTATCTCTGTTAAACAGATTTTACAATATTTTTAATGGCTCAAGAAAAAAGTCTGTCTAGGAAAAGTGCAGATCAAGTACAATATTTGGGCAGCTCTTGGACAGTTGCTCTCAGCTGCTATCAATACTACTTCCACAGGCTGAAGCTGATAGGTCAGGGAGAGAGCAAGCTATTTTAAAACTTTTCAGTTAAAGATACTTAAATTCTAACAGAATAACTCAGAGAGAGAACAGTAGGGTTACAAGTTGCACGTGCACTGTGAAATTGACACTGGCAAAAGTGACACAAGTCCATTAGCAAGTACAAAGAAATACCTCTAGTACTCATAACGAAAAATAATGCTTGAAAACCTCTCAACCAGGAATATGGCAGAAAACAGTCCCATATTTTATGGGCTATCTTACCACATACAACAGAAACGGCCAGCTCACTAAATGCCTAGTGATATTTTCCCCTGTCATCTTCTCATGACTATTAGGTCCAAATGTAATCAGCAGGTAAGTTCCAACAATTGCCAAACCACAGCCTACAAAGGACAAAACATATCGCCCTTCGGCAACCAAAGGACAAAAAAAAAAAAAAGGAAAAAAGTAAACAGTTAGCGGGTTAGTATGGATGTATGGGATTACAATCTCACATGCATGTGGCCATGACACCATGCATAGTCCTCTAAGTGACTCATTCCTCTGCCCTTCATGCCCTACTTCCAAATTATTATAATTAAGAAACCTCAGGCAACAAGCATGCCATGATTTGAGGAAAAAAAAACTCATACCAAGTAGCATCTGCTAAAATAACTGGAGTCACAAGATCTGCGTCTGGGGCTTATCATGCCTTGCACTGCCTACAGCCTATTTTCCAGAAAGTGGAAGAATGAGCGTTCCAGCTCTGCAAACATATGTATGCATGAAATGTGGCTGATTCAGTTCTGCCTAAGCTACTGCAGTGCCAGGGACCCAGGCTCACCATCTCTGACTCTTAAGAGGTCATGCTGTGCATAGGTCAGCTTGTGAATGGAGGAAAAAAATGAAAAGAAACTGCACTACTTACTCAAAAATTCCTTGGGCTTCCATTTTTCTTTAATAAATATAATTCCTATGATTGCACTAGCTATAACAACAGGAAGGAAAAAAAGAGAAACAGGATGATCTATGTATTGGTCTGGTGACCAGTTGCCTCACACTAAAACGCATTCAGACTTGCATGTCAGTCATCTCTTTCCTCTTACCTATAACAGACACTGCACTGAGAGGCACAATCAGTGAAAGAGGAGCAAAGGCATAAGAAGAAAACACCCCCAGTTCTCCCAGAACCAGCAGAAAAAGTCCACACCACCATGTCTTGGTTTTGAAATAGGCTCGGGGATCTTTGGAACCTGCCAACCGGATATGGCTGTATTTCTAGAAAAGAGGATAAAGGCACAGAAGCTGTGGCATGCATGACACTTTTTAACACAAGATGTTTGAGGCAGGATCAATATTTGTTTCATGATACTCACCTGGAGGTTGAGTGCAATACTGATAACAAGGTGCCCAAAAATAGCTAGTAATGCACCAATCAAGTTCTCCTGTAGAAACAAAATAAATATACAGATATTACATTTACCTACTGGACCTTGAAGGAAGTTGGGGTCTTATGCGCAATGTGGAAGACAGCAGAATTAAAACGGTTCCCTCAAATACTAGTCAATAAAATCTGTTTTTATCTTCTCCATGGGACAGAGGAAAATTCACGTAACTTTTCTGTAGCTAAATTCCAAATCTGTGAAACTCAGGCAAAAGATAATCCATTATTAATTGACACTTTATGAGAGAGCTAAATTAATAAGTGCAGGAATATTTCTCAGCAGGAAAGAACAGACTGCTAAATGCAACCTGTCCATTCATTCTTTCCTTTAAATATGCTTTCATAATGACTTGGCATTAAGCAGCACATGGATCAGAAATATTTGCATTCCGTGAATCAGCTTTCAAGAACTATTCTGCTCTTCTCCACCTCACCTATAACATCTGCTGGTTCAGCGGGCAATTTAGCTACATTCAAAAACGCCTGAGATACCTCCCCACAGCAGACAGTAAAGCTTGCATAAAAACTTGCAAACGTAGAAAAAGCTCATGTTAGTCTGGACAACTTTTACAACATACCCGAAACTGAGTTCTAAATGAAATTTTTTTTTTATACACAGAAGTTATGGCATCCTAAGAGTAGACTGGAGTAAAGACCTGACCTTATAAGAAAAGGAGTCTGCGTGTGGCTGCACAGAAACTGCTGCTGTGGCCACTGGGATTTGCTGAAGTTGCACGTGTGGACTGTTGCCTCCTTCCATTTTTGTTTAAGTGTTTTTCAGCCTTCTGGATGACAGAACTCTTTAAAGAGGCTTGAGCTCTGCTGAAGTCAGGTCATTCTTGACTTGGTACCACTTCTTCCCATCCATCCTGCTTTGCTTGCTTGAAATTCTCTGCAGCTTGTCTGCTTTTCTTCCTCTGCTGGGTTATGCTGAGAAAGGATAGGCGCCACAAGCAGAGGCATAGATAAGCCAATATTTCTAGCAAGTTACTGGAGCAGCAACATCATATTCCTCCAAGATGACACTAAGAACAATGTAGAAGAAAGGAGAAAAAAAAAGAATCAGTTAAGTGAACTCAATGGTCAAAAAGCTGCAACGAAACCCTGTGATAGATAGTCCATATAAAAATCCCCAGAATCAAACCAACAGTCGCACCTATCAGCAGAGAAAGTAGAATTTCTATGCCTTCTCAAAGAGCCTCAAGCACAGGAACTCACTCTTCCCACAGCTCGCAAACCGGCCTGGCCACAAAGGGGGACGTTTAACAAGCTGTGCCATTTGGAACGATCGTACCCGAAGTCTCAAAGGATCCAAGCCCTGCTTTCTCCCCTTTCCTGCCTACAGACTTCCTTCATTAGCTCAGGACGCCGCACGACGTCGACCTCGCAACCCCACGCGCTGGGCAGCTCTTGGCGCCGCCGGGGGGCATCACCGCGTCGCGCGGCTCCAGACGGGACTGCCGGGACTAGACTCACCGCACAGCACCACACGCACAAACCGGTCCCCGGTCCCGCACCACGGCGGCTGCTTCCGCTAAAGGCCTCAGGAAGCATCCATGGTCCTAAGGGACAGACGTGATGAAAAGACCCCTTCGCACAAAGGGCCACACGCTGCAGCAGGGCGCAGTCCGACAAACAGGTGAGGGCTCAACCGGGGCTGCCCACAGCGGGGCTGCCGAGCGTTCCTCAGTCCGACCTATGGCCTCAGCGCGCAGCTCAGGCCCGCACCTAGACCGCTATGATTCACGGCCCGCCCCGCGCAGCCTCAGCCCCGCGCCGCACTCACCCGGCGGCCCGCAGCTCCTGTCACCGCCTGGCCCTGCTCACCTGAGGCGGAGTGAAGCCCTCGGCCCAAGGAGAACCTCTAACAGCAGCAGCGCCTTACTTACAGCCAGGACATTCCTAGAGCCCGGTCCTGAAAGCAGCAGAGAGCACTCCCGCCCCAGATGAAGACCGCCTCGCCCGCGCACTCGGCTTCTAGAGTCACCTTAACGCGCATGCGCGAGTCGCCCGCTTCAAGCCACCTTAACCAGCTGCGCACGCCCAGCAGTGCGCAGGGCTGCTTTGAGAGCTTGCCTGTGATTGGAGATCTACCGGATTTTGAGAGAAACAGGCCTGATGATTGGAGCAGATGAGGGCCGGCCGCTGTCGCGGTAATCGTGGGTATTGCTCCCTTAGTGCGCCGCATGGCAAGGTGGGAATTGCGGGACCAGGTGTACACCGTGCCCCGTGCCGGGAGGCGCCTATGATGGTGTGGCCTTGGCGGTTCGGGTTCGTTTGCTTCAGCAAGCGAAATGGTGGTCCCGTTAAAGTTCGTTGTGTTGGGTGCGCGAATCTCGCGGCCGTGGTGCTTCAGATCGTAAGGTCCCGCCCGATACCGCGCAGTGAATCGTTCACAGCTGGAGAAGGGAAATCCCAACGACGCGAGTGATTTTCTTTCAAAGCACAGCAAATATTTATTAATGAAGGCAGTCATTACGAAGTGACGCCCGGAGAAATTTATATCACTGTCAGTTGGGTGTGTGCATGAGGGGCAAAACTGAAGTCCTTGGAAACATTCAGACCAGCACAGGGGGATGGGGAGCGCTACCACTCCCGGCTTCCCGGTGGCTGCGTGTCGTGGCTGTGTTTTGTGTGAGGCAGTGGGAAGCTCGCTGCAGGCTATCTGGCGGCACTAAGCAATTCTTCGTCCCTTACACAGCCCTCTCTCCAGCAATGACTGTCACAGGGTACTCACTACCTCTGCCCAGCAGCATCCCTCCCTTCTCACCGAGCTACAGTGAATTTGAATTCCGTATTGCAGCATTATTGCCAGTGCAGCTCTATACCTCATCCTGATCAGTCGAGGTGTCCATGTTTTTGTGATGCCTGTAGGAGACCAGAACCGGGGCTGGCTGCCACCTCCCTACCTCAGGACAGTCACCACACCTCTGCTGAGACAGGGCCTTTGATCCCAGGCCTTCAGATGTGCAGTTTAGAGAAAATCAGTGCTGTGAAGTGCATTGTTAAGGTGCACAGCAATCTGCAAAAACAGCACTGAATCACCATTATCAACATTAGTGCTTCAAAGAGCTTCCCCCCCCCCCCCTTTGCTTTTAAATAAAATAGGAAAATTAAATGCAAAAATGCTGATTTTTTTACTTGCATACAGCATCAGTGTTAGATGTGCCTTTTACTTATGCATCCTATTTGAAATGAAAGCTGGCATTGCAATTACATGTTTTCTGTATCTCCATTTTCAGTTTTGTTACTACTGGCTGTTCATTTTAGGTTTCCAAATTTCCTCCAGTCCTTATAAGCAACATGGGAACATAATCTCAAACTCAGGAAAAAAAAAAAAGGATTTAATTCTCAATCAAAGTTACTTCAGTATACGAGGCAAATAAGAACAGCGTTTCATGTCGTTTTCATGATTTTTTTTTGCAACTCATAATGGTCCTGTTTTGTAATCAAGAATAGAAACTAAGTTTAGATTGTGGTTGTTAAATTAGCTTTGAAATCACAACTGCTAACAGTATGAGGTAAATGGTAAAGCAATGTTAGTAGTTTAAACCTTGAAATTATCATTGTCCATACCATCTCCCTATCTTTCACCAGCCTAGCTTTATCCATGGTCCCTTTTCCAGCCTTCTTGAGCTTCCCTGGACACGAAAATATCCTGCACATATTCTGAAATTCAAGAGCAAATTCAAATAAATCAGCAGAGTTAAAGGTTGTGTAGTAATAGAAAAATATGACTCTTCCTATCTTTCAATATTCTTCACCCTGATCCTTCCCTGACTGGTCGGACTTACATTGGTATGTGTTTTATCTGGCCAGCAGAGGGAAGCAGAAAGATATTTTGTAACTATACCTGTTTATAACTGCTCTGTGCAGTTTCTTTTCAAGTCTACCCGCACTTATAGGTGCCAAGGACCTCCTTGGGCTTCCTGGATGTATCTTGAAAGCTAGTGGAAAGAGGGTGCCCATGGCTTCTCTTGACAGTCTCCTATTGTCTAGTGGCTGTGATAACACCAGAACTCTAAAAATGAAGTATATTCAGAATTTCTGAAACGTTGCATCCCAAGTATGTAAAGTAGATAAATCTCAGAAATATTTTGCTTCTTCCCTCTTCTTTTGCCTTTGGCACCTTCTCTTCCTTCTCCTCTCTTTGATCTCTTACTCCCTGCTTGTCTCTCCCATCTCAGTGATATCAGGAGCATATTATCTCAGGACTGAATAAGAACAATCAAGGATGTACAGGACAAAAGACGAGGGAGAATGATCAAGGTAGAGAATTTGTTTAAATATCTTCCGTAGGCGCCATCAGTCTGACTGGTCAGCTTCCAGGAGTTCCAGATGACCTGATGCTAAGTTCTGACTGAAAAAAAAGAGGCAGAGTCTTAAGGTAGCTTCACAAAGCACTCTCCTTTGAGAACTTCCTGCTTGATGAGCAGAGGGGGCAGGAAGCCAAACCACAACTATACAAGGGCTTGGCTGATTCTTTCTTAAACTTTACCCTAGAGAATAGTAGTTACTGCATTAGGTAGGGGAGGGAAACATTAGCTCCATTAATACTGGACCTTTTTGGGGTTATTGACTTATTTTCCTCCACCAAAAGCACTTGACTACTACAGCACTACAACACAAGCCATTTTGGAGCACATTCCTTTAGCAGGGTAGTTGGGAATAAATGCCAGTACATGACATTTACCTATTTGTAGTGTAGGCAATGTAGAGAGCTTATTTGCTTCTTACTACCTCACCTGGAATACCTAATAGGTTAGTTGACCCACTTTTGTAACTGTGCCAGTTTACCATTCTATTCACACAGCTCTGTGGGTGCCAGGGCACTGAGGTTTGGAAGATATTCCTTGTGGACTTTCCACACATCTGTGTGTCCCCTTATATTTACCAGAATATAATTCATAATATTCTATGGACACAGATATGCTGTCATTGCAGCAAGAGGTAAATTTCCAAGACTCTGTAGATCTCTAATCTCAACTGCACTGATGTGATCACATGCATGCCAAACCTAGAGCTACATGCAGTGAAATGGAGAAGGGCTCTTTAGTTGTTTTCTTGACATGTGCTGACCTAGAAGGTGCTAATCAACAACATGCTGCCAGGGTAGTAACTCACCTTTACAGGGTAGGACTAGCATGGGACTCTGTCCAAACCTCAGCAGGCTGGCCGGCAAGAGCAGCCAAGCCTGGGCAACAGCAGGGAATTGAGCTTGTAGATGCAGGAGGGTTTTTTTGTTTGTTCTTTTATCATCATCTGCACTTTTATTAGCCAGTTCAAACAAATTCTTCAAACTTGCTTCCCTCAGCACAATCATGGAGCACGTGGTGGGGATCCTCAAGCATGCAGCAGAATTTCCACATGACAGGGCCACACAGAGATGCAAGCTGAAGATCACAGCAGTAAAGTGATCGTTCTGCTTCTAGTTCTGGTGTTGATTAAAAAAATATCTTTTAAAAAGTCCAGAAAAAACAGAGTCAGGAAAGGTGTGGTGACTGCAAATAATGCGTTCTGCCCACATGGTGAATTAACTAGGTCCATCTCAGATATTACGAGTGAGATTTTAGGTTTGCTGCAGCTCCCAGTCTTTACTGAGTACACAGCAGGGAAATTTGATCTTCCTCAGACTCAGAAATACTCAGTTTTCCATGCAACAGGAGATTTGCATTAAAATGTTATAATTTTGAAACAATTAAGACATCTACCTTAATGCACAATTAGAGCATAAAATTAAGAGGTGCAAATGATGGCTTGAAAAATGGTACACAAAATAAAATACTACTATCCTTTATCCTGTTGCTACACCTTCAGCTGGAATGTTATGTTCAGTTCTGG
This sequence comes from Phasianus colchicus, assembly GCF_987193195.1. Classification (NCBI taxonomy): domain Eukaryota; kingdom Metazoa; phylum Chordata; class Aves; order Galliformes; family Phasianidae; genus Phasianus; species Phasianus colchicus. The sequence goes on along the minus strand of NC_143459.1, from coordinate 6,697,091 downwards.
CTTAAAAAAAAAAAAGGCTATGACAAAAATAGACTCAATATACAGATAAGATATACAATCATTAACTTCCTACTAAAAACTGAAAACACTAAAGATGTTTAGTTAAAAGAGAAGGTAAATAAAATGGTTTGAAATTTGTGAGATTATTAAGGAGAAAGAAAACAAATAGCTCTTCCATATCATATAAAACAGAAGATATCAGCATAAAATTAAAAAACAAAAATCTAAAAGAAGGAATTAAGTATAAAAACAATATTCATTCTACATTTGTAGACTGGGATGGTTGTTTACTAGGAAAGCTGTTGGGAGCAAGAGATAATCAAAGTAAAAACCAATAGTTAATTTATGAAACTCAGCCATAAGGGCCCATAAGACCAATTATAAGAGTTTAAAAGTTGATTAAATACATATGGAAGCATATAGACAGCAGTGGAGGACAACGGATGGGGCAGGGCATACCTAGTGTGTAATGATAGTTTGTTTGATGTTCCACATGATGCTGTGAAGTTCCAGAAATCATCGGAGCTAGTGTAACCAAGCTAGTTTGGGTACAGCTCTCAAGGTAGCTTAACAGCCCAGAGCTTTGCATGATGTACTTATCCTGTGCCACTGCAGTCAGTATCTAAGTGCACAAACGTGAACGTAGCTCAGGTATTTCTGCACGGTCTGCAATCTCACCTCTGACCATGCTGCAGGTATACCCCCAGGTGTGAAACTTGAGCATACTTTAGGCAGTAACTCTTCAACACCAAGAAAGTAAAAATACATCCCTGACCCTGGGACAGTGACAATCTCTGTCCTTCTTGCCGCCTCACTGGCTTTGATACTGATGATCCCACAGCATCCCATGAGTTTCCATCCTCGAAATCAAGACTGTGTTGGTTGGTTAACTGTAAAGAAGCTCAAAGCAGGTGAATTTTACACCTTTAGCAGGCTTTAAGGTTCAACCTCAGGGTTGGTAATGAGATCTATGTACAACTGATGTAACTGGCTGTGTCCTTCTGTTTGCTGTGGATCTATGTCAGTTTATATTATATAAATTGAACCCCTCAGGTTCAGATCCTCAACCTCCTGCTGCGTACTTATTAGTCCCCACCCATGTCAAGTGACCAGGCTTTGCTGGGGTGTTGCAAGCTTTAGTCCACAGGAATTTAGAGAGTGTTTTGAGATATGGAACATGTTAACAAAACAAAGTGCTAGTAACAATTATCAGATAGTTTATAATAATACACACACAGTTAATGGACTTTTTTGTCCTTTCGATGTTTTCTAGCAATAGCCATGGTTACATTTGGTTTGTTTTGTTCCTCTTTAGAGAGTTTTTTCTTTTTCAGGATGTCTGCATTACAGCCATTTCCTAGCAAGCTTTTCCTTTTAAACTGCATTTTAATGCAAGATCCACCCACTGTTCGGAAGGGCAGGACATACTCTTCATTGCATTTGATGACTTTCCATAGCTGTTTAAAGCAGAATGAAGACGACACAATTTAATAAGCTTAGTAAGTTGCCACTCACAGCTAAGACATCTTAACTGGCTTCATGCATGTTCTTGAAGCAATTTATGCTTTTATAAAGTAATTTGATACAGTTTAAACACCAGCTAAAGTGCTTTAAGCAAGCGTGCCTACCTCACTATTTGGGTGTGCAAAGAGCACACATACAGAGTTACTGAGACTCAGCTGACATGGGGTAATCATGTTTGCTCATACAGTCTTATACCAAGACTGTGAACTTTCTTGTAATGACTCACTGTGGCTGAGAATCTGCCCCAGCATGTTCTAAGTTGATTAAACTAGTTTGCAGGCCATAATTATTTTCTATATCATAGTATAATGGATTCACATCATATTATTTTTAACACTGTAAGAATTTGCTTCTGGGAATGGCCTTCTTAAATTAATCACTGACTCATGATTTACTGTAGGAGATAATATCTAACCTACAAGAAGCAGAACAGGAAACTATCTATTTAAAAGATGGCAGTGTCTGACAATTTATGACTATAGACAAAGAGACATCTGAAAAGAAAAAGAAAGCCAGATCCTTCAGTCTTTATGTGGTCACTGCTCTCACTAAAGCAAGAAGGAACTTTTGTCTAAGAACAGGAGGGCCTGTATTTGAGGCAGTGACAGATGAAAATTGACAAATACTGGGGGGGGGGGGGGGGGGAATGAGTGAGCAATGAGAAAACTGTCTCAAGTTGTCTTTAAAGCTGTCTCTGGCTCTTAGACCAAACCCTGTAGTAAAATAAGTCCAGTTAAACATCATGACTATTCTAAGTATTTCACCAGCTTAATATGGAAAAAATAAGAAAACCAGGGAAAAACATCAGTCTTTTTGTGTTTGACTCTTTTATCCAAGTGTCTTCTCTCTATCTCCTCACTGTTGTGCTTGAACTGTTGTGTTCTTCTGATTACATCAGTGAATTAGCCTTGACCATTAGAAGTTTTAACTATTAGATTAGATAAAAGTCAGTTTCAGCAGTCAACAACAACAAAAACAACAAAAAGAAAACCACAAGAAAAATAATCCTGCCTTCTGGAGCATGTTTCAGGAGGTTAGACTTCAACCTGAAAACATAAAGAATCTTTCCTTTCGCTCATTTCAGCATCAATCTAATCTGTGATTTTGGTAACTCTCATAACCTTTGGCACCATAGTTTTTGGACTCGAAAAAGCAAGCAGTTATCACTGAGTGTGTGAGCTCTTTAGGAGCTGTGAATGAAACATTTTCCTCTTCCACATTCTGAAGAAGAGCAGCAGCATGCAACAGGGCAGTGACTGTTTCAGGTAGCTGAGTGCTCCATGGGAGCAGTGTGACCTTCCTCCCCAGGGACTTTTGACACTTCTGCCCAAGCTAAATCACTTGGGGATCACTAGCGGCATAACTGCTGTGCTGCACACTGAGTTCAGTGCAAGTTGCAGGAGGACGCAACCACTCCACCATTATCTGCAGACTTGAAGAATCTCTTATTTCAGTTTATTCGAGTCATGCTTAGTTAAAAGCCACCAGACCATGGAGACACCCCCTTTCCTGCAGTTCCTTCCAGAGGCTGTCTTGCAAATGGCCTTTAGGTGTCTTGGCACTGTCACCTCAAATGCTAGCCTCAGTCAACCGCTTGAACCAAACTAGACACTTAGCACTGACGCTGGAGAAATCAGAGACAGCAATTAAAAGCAAAAGTCACATTTGCTGGAAAGAGTTTAATGTCCTCAGTGTCTTTGCAAATACAACCTTTATATGCTGGGCTGTCAGAAAGAGACCTACTTACAGTTGGTAAGCACTCCCAAATTTTAGTCCTAATACCACCTACAGAGCTGCATCATTAGAACCATTCACAATGGAGACGACTCTGTCAGGACTCTAGTGAGCCTGCCTTCCAACTGCTGTGGATAGGCCCCTTTGAATCTGCATTGAGACAGCTTTCCAGAAACCATACTAACAGTTTTGAGTAGCCTTAAGGAATTACAAGAACACCTCATAACTCAACGTAAATGCCAGAGACTTCCAGGGAAGCTACATTAGTATATAATGTACCAAGCTGCACAGTACTCTGACTACAAAACAGGTCTACTCCTGGCCCATCATCTGTTGAGGTTTGAGACCCCAAGCATGAGGGCAAGTAGCTTATTATACAAGTTACATCACATGCAAGTTCTCCTCCTGTTTGATTCTTTAAAATTACTAATATTTCCATTTGTGACTATGCTCAAGACAAAGTGTAGTATTGCCTTATCAGTGTCTCTTGAAGTAAGTTCTGCCCAGGACAGCACTTTTAAAACCCAGAATTGATTTCCCCACACAGTCCTGTTCTACCGGTTCTTTTTTCCCTACATTTGCTGACTAATGTACTCTCATTCCTCAGCACCAGTGTTGTAGCCATGTTTGGTATTTACATCTCTTTCCTGTTTATTTTGTAGGTCACTACAGCATCAACAATTCCTTATCAAATTGTCTCCCAAGGGTATAAATCTTGCTTCAAGTCAAAGATCTCCAACTGACAAGGGCAGATAAATATGCTACAGAACTTGCAAACTACTGGCCACATAAGCCTACCAAGGAAGCAAAGAGAACTCATTTCATATTAGTCCAACTCTGGAAAACAAGCCACTTTCACATGAACGGGAAACTATGTCAGAACAGAGCAATCCTACAGTGTCCCATTGTATCACCTGGTCCAATTTGGCCAGTTATTTCCACACGTTTGCAGGAACTGGCTTAGAGATGGAAGGGCTACAGTACATTGCCTTGAAGAAGACTGTGGGCTGATAATGCCCTGGAGCAGTGTATCGGAGGTAGCAGTATCAGATGATCTTTCAGACATTTACAAACAGTAATTAAGTACTGCACCACCTTTGTGATGTAGGGGTAATTTCTCACCCCCCATTTTACAAAGCAAGAAGCCAGAGCACACATGACCTGGAAAAAACCTTCTGCTCTCATATCCCAGTCTGGGGCTTTTACACTAGGCTGTGTTTCTTTTCCATAGCCAATGCCCTAAACTTACCCCTGAAAAAACACGCTGAACATAAGGGGTCAAATCTGGGAACCACCAAGCAAGAACAGTGAGGGCTGCTCACAGCAGTATTGCATCTCAGGGAGCCTAATGGGTAAATATTGGCCATTTCCCCAGCTCCTCCTAGGGCTGGGAATTAGAGCTGGAAGGAGGCTTGTAAAACTCTCAAGTACTTCCTTCAAGTCAGAACTGCCATTCCCACGTATCACATCCTACCCCTTTCAAAGGGATTAAAGCCATGGAAGGAAACTCCCTTCTCCAAAGCCCTCTGTTCCCTTCATAATACTTATGAGAAGACAAATAAATCTGCCTATCAGCAAATCACTCAAGTAAATTTATTGTCACCATGCAGTGACTTTGCCTGGCCTTAGATTAAGATCAACAATAAATTCCTGACCACAAAGACATGAAAAAGCCCACAACTCTCCTTACTCAACAAGTATATCTTCACTACATCTCTCAGCAGTTGTATCTTTTAGCAAAGGTTTTGTAAAAGGATTGGAAAGCTGCAGGGTGGGAGGGAAGCAATGCCAAGTAGTGTTTGATAAAGAGAGAGGGCTAGAGGAAAGGACAAATTAACTATGAGAAGTGAAGATCGCTGCTCCATAACATAGGAAAGTACAAAAACATTTCACACCCACCTGCTCGCATTAAAGCTTGCAGCCTCTCCTGTTTCAATCATTGGGAGAGAATGAGAGGAACTCCCTGTTGGAGTCATTTGGCATTGCTGCTTTGGCTTTAGTGCTATTTTGCTTTGGAGCAGCTGAGCATCAGGTCTCTGCAGAAGTTGAATTGCTGACAAGGTTTTATATTTTACCGTAAATAAAGTGAGCTCACTGTGGCATTGCAATTGGACCCTTCTCCTCCCCTCCCCCCCCCCCCTTTCTCCCAGATCATTTCCCAGGGATTTTAGTTGAAGAAATTAAGTATTGACCTCCTCAAGGTATCTGTGTCATTGATCATCTCCGAACATACTGTGTGGGTGTCCTAACAAAACACAGGATTCTGTTTTTCCCTTCACAGCAATGGAGAATCATACCACACACTGAGATCCTCAGCTGTTTGATCAATGATACAAGGAATGAATAAGCATGAATAAAGGCATAGAAACTGGATGCAATTTGTACAAATGAGCAGCAGAGCCCTTCACCCAGCATCGAGGACACCAGAGCTCTTGCAAAATGAAGCTCACATACTGCCATGTTTCTCTTTTCTTAACGCATCTCTGCCACTGCAGGTGCTTATTCACCCAGAGCTGGGAAGTATTCCTTCATCTGTGAACAGAAGTGGGTCCCAGTGCTGCAAGCTGGTGCGCAGCACTGCGCACCAGAGTCAAGTTCCTCAAACAGGACTGCTTTCAAACTCTGCAGCATACTTACTCACAATAAACAGTGCTGTCCTCAGCCTGATAGTACAGCAGCTGATCTGCAGTACATGGTGCTGCACATTGGAAGATGATCATAAGCTGAAGTTGACTTAAAAGCCTCTAATTTCCTTGATATTGAATAATCGCTACAACTAATGGGAGTTGCAAAAAGCTCCTCTTAGTGCTCCTATAAACTAAAAGAGAGGTGCTGCAGGCTGATCATGCCCATAAAAACATTGCCCTGGGAGGGGAGTATTTTCTTATCAGCATCTAAATATATGAAAACAGTGCAGACAAATCCTACACTTCTGCTGTGTGCTCGTTCAAGGGATGGACACTTCGGGTTGTCACACAGCATCAGGCTTTGGTGCACAATACCTGCACAGAATGCATATCATACTTCCGTGGTGCGAGTTGCTTGCATGTATAGACACCCTCCACCACATACCCCACTATGTTTTACAAGCCTTTTTGAGCATTTCTGACTCAAATCAGCACAAGCCAGCTGCTGAATATCCAGAGCAGACGCTGCTCCAGAGGAAGCTTCTCTCATTTACCAGTCAGTGTAGGGCCTTTGCAAAACACAAGTAGGTTCATACTTTCACACGACCTTTGTTCACTTAGAGATGGATTGCCTTCGTCACTTGTATCTTCATCTTCAAAAGGAACTGGTGGGCTCCAGGCAAAGAGTCAAGAATGCTTTCACACATATCTGGGAGCTGCTTTACGCAACCTCTACAGCAACTCACATTTGCTGGAAGGGATGAATGATACCAATCAGCAAAATACCCATCCTCCCTGTGATGGCAGAGGGCAGTGACAGTACTTGTTCTGACACTGGCATGAAGTAACCAGCATTTCCCTGCATGCAATACGGTTACTATAATTAAAAACCTGACAAATTGAGGCTAACCTAGAACCTGCACCGGAAAAGTACATGTACATCTTAGCCACCTTTCCGCAAGCAGAGGAAGTCATTTGAATAGTGCAGATGAGCTCAGCTCCAGTCTGGACTGTTCTTACCCTGCAAAACTTAAGAAAGTCTTGTGGAACAGTGTGAAGTGGACCCTTGTACAATCCAGCAAGACTCCACATTTTTGTGCTGGGAGCCCAGTTACCAACAACACAGTTTTTGCTGTTTTTAATCAGAAGTAATACTACTGGAGTCCACAGAGTTAGACTTGTGCAACTGTGTGGGGAATCAGATGGGTGACAGTGACTTTATTTATACCAGCAGGGAGTTAGCTCTGAAACTAAGACATTCAGTGCAACTAATTGAGAGATTAGCAGTCAGCAAGAGCCCATGGCATTGCATACACACACCAGAAAAAAAATCTCCAAACAACTAAAACCAACAAAGCTGCAGCCTTTCTAAATCCATACTGCTCCCTCTGAAGGCATGGAAAACACTGTTTTTCCCCCTTCCACCTACCCTCTTGTCTAGCGTGCTCCCCTCCCACAGGCAGCAGTGGACCTCTGCTCTTACCTTGTCCAGCAGCCCAGCTGGATCCAACCCACCCGCAGCAACCAGCCATGGGGGCGCCCAGCACAGGCAGTCCTACTACAGAGGTCTTCCCAAGAGGAGCAGAGCCTGTTCCTGCCCCTACTCCATGGTCTGGGACGTTGAGGGGACCTGTTGACTTTGCAGCCATCTGTTCCAAGTAGTGTGGTATTCTTGGTGTGCCTGTTTTCTTTTTATCTCAAGCTTAAATTTGGCAGTCCTTACAGTAGCAGGACTGTAGGTAGGCACAGCCCTACAGAACTGATACTGAATGAGAGAAGTCCTGCTGAAGATGGAGTCTGAAGTATGAAGATGAAGGAGTGCAGAGTGCTGAGAGAGATCTTCAGTGGCAGATAAGTCTTTGGGCTTACCTGAATCTCATTTCAAAGGCCCTCCTCATCACGATAACAGCAATTAAGTAATCCAAAATTCTCCAGGCTGACACACTTCAACATCTCAAAACCCCCGTTCCAGTGGGTGTAGAGCTCCTCTCTCTTCTGTGATTGAAGGATTCACATGCCTTTTACTTTGACGCAGATGGGAAAAATCAGAGGATTAAAAAGGGAAAAAAAAAGTTTTCACTTTTCAGTCATTTAAGGATTATTGAGAAAATGGAGGCCTCTGCTTCCTGTTTTTTTTTTTTCTTGTTGTTGTTGTTGTCCTTTTTTTTAACCTGAGGCAGCTGCAGATATATTTTTAGCACAGGAGACCCAGAGGTGTTAAGAGGCAGCAGGTGTGAGGAGTTTGGGCAGCACAACACCGGTGGAGGAAGGTATAGAGCTGCTACCCATAACACTGCCTGGCCCAGAGGATCAAGGGTGGGATGCTGATCCTATGAGCAGAAGTATAACCAGGCTTTTTTTTTTTTTTTTTTTCTTAAAATTTTAGCAAACCTGTGAAACGTAACCCCTTTGAGCCTTCCTTCCTCCATCAGAAGGATGTGTCCAGGACTACCCCGTTTCCTCCACCTGCCCTCAGTAGCACAGCAGTGCGTGAGCAGCTGCTGAAACAGAACCAGGAGGGAGAGCAGAGCCCATCTTGCAGAAGGGAAGGGAGGGTTCAAGAGGAATCCAGGCACAGACCTGTGTGCACAAAGAGAGCCAAGGCTGTTTAGAATGACAGACTTCTTGTGCTGTTAAAAAACATGTGGTGCAAAACCCACATGGAGTCCTTCCTGTTCCTCTGAGGTTCTCTCCCTGCCCTGGCTTCTCTCCAGCCCTTCCTGACTCAGACCTCCAGAGCCAAGTTAAAACAGTTTGTATTCTGTCTCTGAACCTTTATTACTATGGAATATCCAAAGCAACAAAACCAACAACACAGTTACAAAAGGAGTTCACAGAGAAATGTGAAGCAGCCTGTGTTTGAAATGCTCTGTGTCACTGCACTGAGTCAAATATAAAACAATGCATATTTATACACATATAAAATATAAAACGAACGATACATTAGAAATGTATAAACGGGAGGCCACGGAGGCCTTGGTGGTATTTACAGAGAGATGGTGGTGGAGGGCATGGAAGCAGGCAATGTCCATTTAACTGAGTTTTAAACATATCTATGAAAATCTCTGCAGACAGAGAAGCTTAGAGCCAGGCTTAGCCCTGCTGGAAATGGTTGGAGGCTTCTGTGGGACTGATGGGCTGGGAGAAAGCCAGAGCCCACAGCTGGATCGGCCTTGGACTGAGGCAGATGGTGAGCAGAGACTGTCCTCACTGCTGCCCAGAGCTAGCAGCCATGTTAGCTCAGCTGCACCTTCCCAGCTTGAACAGAAGGTCAGGCCTGTCTCCAGAAGGGAACAAAATAAAATAATAAATTCAATAGAGAGAAGTTCTGCGTTCACTTCAGTAACAGATCTTCCAGCTGTCTCCAGCCCAGCAGCGCAAGGCCCCACCCCACTGGCAGTTTTCAAGTAGAGGCGGGATGAGGTGGGATACTGGGCTGAGCTCTGTTGGGTCACGTGCTGGTTGGTAGAGAAGTCCCAGTAAGTGCTGACTGCGGCTTCTTATAGCTCCTTGAGAATGACCTGGATCTTGTCCTCCGCTTCCACCATGTCCAGGAGAAAGGCCATATGGTTGCTGTAGTGCTGGATGATGTTATTGTCCATGTTGACCAGGATCCTACAGGACAGGGAGAGCAGTCGGGTCAGACACTGTGTGTTGCAAGGCTTGGGGTGCAGCTTAACCTGGAGGATTTGACAGCACCACATGCTCTGGGTCCCCACTTGTAAATGCACCACAGACAAAGTCTCATGGCACAGGGCAGCCCTCTCCAAGCAGATGTTACCAACAGCATGGAGAAGAAACTTCTGATTCTCCCCTCCCCACCTTGCAGCTGCCTACAAGCCTCACTTTAGCTCTGGGAACAAATAGGTCCTGTGGGGGATCAAGTCATAGTGACACCAAATGTGCTGGAAGATCACATCCAGGGAGCTTTAGGACCTTCTCATCTCATGAAATCAGAAACTGAATGAAGAAGCAGAGCTTTAGTCCAATCCTCAGCTTCCCCTGGCTTCTGCTCCCCTGTGTTTTTATGTGGAGCACCACTCTGCTGGCTGTGCTAGTGAGAATGTAGGACTGCATAATGCAGGACCTGTCATCGGCCTTTCTTTTCTACCAGTCTCTCCCCACACTCAAAACTGGGATCAGGGCCAGTAACAAAATGAGTTCATTTCACAGGCAGTCACTGGTGCTTGCAAAGCCTGATTGTATACCGCTTGCTCTGCAAGAAAGACTCTGGACTTAGCTTTATGGAAATAACTTGGAAATTTATGAGCCCTTCTCTTTCCAACAGCTGGAAGGAGAACTTGCTGCCAGAGAGGGGGATAGCCCAGGAGTTGTTTTCTGGACTGAAGAACATCTCTTAAAGTAGCACCTGGCCCTACATCAAGACTGCTGCCTTCCACAGAAGATTCAGCTGCTGATCCTCTGCTCATTCAAGCCAACATCACTCTCTCTCAGCCACGTATGTTGTCCATATTGACCAGTCAATAATAAAGATCACAGTGGAATCATTTGAGAAATTTCATATTTACTGCAAACCTCTGTCCATGCCCTGAAAAGCTGTAATGGTCCCCCAGTAACACCTGACAAGTGTCCATAGTGGGACCTGCAGCGCTGCACTTGGGCTGCAGGAGAGCCCCATGTGTGCAGGAGGGTCTGATCCACCTCCTAAAGTCAAAGTGGAGTTTCCTGCTGACCTCCTTGGTCTGGGGATAGGATGGGAAAGCTGAGAATGGGCACTCCTCTTTTAGAGCTCTCCAGTTATCTATTGGGGCTTTTACTTAACAGGTATGATCTTTCTCTGGGACAGGGACACTCAGGTATTCGGTTTGAAGAGGCAAAGATTTATACATCTCTGATGACAGTAAGATAAGTACTCTAAATCCTCCAACTTTCAGACTGAGACATAAGGGATCACCCATTAAACTCCCCCAACATTCCTCCTTCATCCATCTGCCTTTCCTTGGGAGCCTTTACACTCCATACAAATATAATACAAACAACCACTATCCCAAATCTTTAAAGCCCCCAAGGATCCGAGTCTTATATGTTCCAAGTAGTGCAGACCTCACATGGCTTTCCTTTTTATTGTCTTGCTAAAATGCTATTTCAGCCTATGGCAGGGTACCAAAGAGAATGGGGTCGTAGAAGTGCAGCATAAAAGCAGATGAGAGATTAGCTTACCCTCTTTTGCATTTTTTGTAGACTTTATAAATGCTTTCTTCAGGCAGCCCATATTTTTCTGAAATCTGCAAGAGAAAACACAGCAATTCTTGGTACTTGTAAAATGAAATTCCTATGATAAACATCAAAGATAACACTGAGCCAGAGGTATTCAGCAGCAAAGGATTACCCCTCCCTTTTTACTGAAGAAAAAAAGGCTGAAGCAATGGTTTGAACAGGACAATTTGAGCATGGTTCTGTCTAGAGCTGGTCTGCATGCTCTGATGGGAGCCGTGCAGTTTTCTCCCAGCTGTTTTCAGTAGCAGCTTTTGTCCGTCTGTGGTGAGGTAATGAGGGAGGGAAAAGATGGCAAAGAATCTTCTGAGTCCTCTGACTCGTCTGTGCTGACATTTCTCAGACTATTTTTAAAAGGTTGTAAAAACCAACAAAGCCTGAAGTGCAGTTGTAAAGCTATCCCCAGTCCAGGATATTGTTTGTTTTGTTCTTAGTAAGCCCCGGAGAGAGGTAGGTTATCAGGGACGTTGCTGATGGTCACCACAGAAATACGGCTGTGTGCTCCCCAAACACTGCACAAAGAATTTCAGCACAAGGCCAGGGCTGCCTTCACATTGCACATATGTGGCCAGCATGAGAAAGGAGCTTTACAATTGGATTTGCTGTCACAAGATGACGCTTCGATGATGCTCTGAACAGAACACAGAATCATAGAACCATTGAGTTCAGAATCATAGAACCATTGAGTTGGAGGGGATTCTTAGAGGCCATCTGGTCTCACTCCCTGCAATGAACAGGAATGCCCCCACTTCATCAGTGCTCAGAGCCCCATCCATCTTGCCATATGGTGTGTTCTTCCCTTCTGTGGCACACCGCATAACAAGCATTTCTGGGTAGACTTCACCTGTCCTCACAGTTTCCATTTCCATTCTCAAAAGAAAGCAGACGAGATATAAACAGCCTTATATCCACTTTTCTATATGCCAAGTGCCAACACCCTACGTTCTGTGGTTCGTTCATATGCCACATATGTGTTTTGAGAAACACTCACAGCCATTCTGAGGCCCTGGAGATCCGGTGTCTTCAACATGAGAGCATCAAACACTTCCTCTGATTCCCTCCGCACGTACAACAGCACTGAAATGAATAAAGCACAGCACTGAGTCAGGGCTTTTCACAGAGTGATATGGCCTCACATGCTTCAAGATCCAGAGCTACTTTAGTCTATAGAAACATCACATTCAAGAAGAGTTCCCACTCCAAGGCTTACCTCTCTGAGGATCTTCGTCCTTCTTTTGCTTTGGAGGTGCTGGGTCAAATTCATCTGTGAATGAGGCCCCACTCCTCTTTAGGGGCAGCCTGAGAAAGAGGAACACGGTGCTCTCAAGAGGACAGAACAATATAGCAGCAAACAAAAAGCAGTTTGACTTTTGACTGAAAAACTGATTATCCCAATAAACACCCAGCAGTTAAATATCGGTTCTGTAATTTCAGCCACAGAGTATCTCCGGATCTGCAACTTCTTGCCTAATGCACACGGCACATCAGTGAATGTGGGCACTGGTTTTGGTACCATGTAATTAAAAAAGCGTTTTCTGTCTCCATGTCCTCATTGCTCTGTTGGTATCACCAGATACTGGATCAAGCCAGGGGATAAATTCCTGCTTCTCCCCACACTAAGCTCATTACAAGTGCAATTTCTCCTTCATTCAAGTTTCTTTTATAGCAGTGAAAAGATGATGAGAACACTTAAGTGATCATTCTATGAATTATTTTTTTTGCCTCTTTTCAAATTTGGTCTCAGTAAGAGCAGCGGCCAGACACCTGGCGGAGGGGCTCACTGACAGGGAGGAAAGTAGTGTCCTCTTAGTACCTTCTAAGCCAAACTTTAACACATATTTTGACACTCAAGGGCTTCAGGGAGATACCGTGCTTTTATTTTACATCTACAGTACTACAGATATTAATTTGCCATAATATGCCCAGAGAAATAGAACAGCTGATGGATGGAAAATACAGACTGCTGCATTCTTACCTGTTTGCAGAGTTGGGAACAGCAGGAGTAAGAGCCTTGAAACAAAAAGGAAACATTGATCATTTAGTTTGTGGTGTCGGGAAACAACAAAACTGGCGGGGAACACAAGGGCACATACTTAATGTGATTCCTTCTCCCAGTTCATCCATTTTTCCTTGAGAACACAGTTAAACTCCATGGGCATCTTGGATTAAATGAAAACTGAGATAAAGAAGTCTCTAGACTCCCCTCCTCTGCCTAGAAGAAGCCTGAACACATATCTGACTACATCAAAAAGCAGCTCAAATCCCATAACCTGCTTGGGGTCAAGGACCAACTGTTCTTCAGCAAGGTCTTCGGTTGCACACTACATTCTGCCAGTACCTGTTTTTGCTGTGATGCATCAGTACAGCAGCCACTACAGTGCTGTCACAGGTGACTTTTCTCCCTTCTTTTGACAAACCAACATCTGTTTCATAAGGAAATGGTGATGAGCTCTGGAGGAGGCTGTGTCTAAGATGTCTCAGGCTCAAGGGCAGATAGAAGGGCAGAGGAGCAGTAAGAGATGTCTCCTGCACAGGGTCAGATGTGGCTGTATTTTTCTACAGTTTACTTTCTGCCAATATTTCTCCCACCACTCTCGTCCTCTGTGGCTCCAGATGAAATGTATAAACCACAGGACTATCTGCAAGGAACACAGAAAAGTCATCCTGCCCATCACTGCTGCATGGCATCTAGGCCACTCCTGACAGCTGCATCTTCAAGTTCACCACATTTCCACAGAGGAGCTGTGGTTTGGTTTTCTTTTTTTACATAACACAAGTCATGCTGGGGAGTCTGATCAGGTTGGAAATGATGGGGGTGATGAGAGCAACAGGTTGGCTGTTCTGCAAAGGGACTTACCGTGCCACATCTCTGCTGGTTTGAAAAATGGAGATTGGGGATGAACAGGACTGGCTGGGTTTCAAGGTCAGTCTCTGACCTCAGGAGTGTGATCTCATTCCCTCTGAAGCCAGACAGCACACAGCCTTTCAGACCTACAGATGGAAAGTGCAATTCACTTCAGTCCAGGCACTTAAGGGGTGACTACATGCAAGTGGGAAAGTGCCTGTTCAACATCACTCAACAGAAATATTAGAAAATGGATGGATCCCAAGAGACCCAGGTCTTCAGGGCCTGCTCTCTATCATCTCCTCCAGGACTGCTCTCTTCCACGATCCCATGGCAATTCAGAAGGATTGGTTAGTATCAATAATGGGCTTTGACAGTCTTGGGAGGAGGAGACCTGACTGACAAGTTGTTTCTGAATGGGGCTGATTTCATCAGACATGGCAATACTCAGGGCCAGATCTCATGGAAGTTAACAGATAGGCTACCACGGATCAGGTGACAAACATCACACTAACCATTGTTATTGGAGTCCAGGCATTTTCCTTTCCTTCTGAACTGTTTCCGTTCATCATCCCTCATTTTCCTCTCTGCTCCCTGTGGGAAACATGAGGCAAAAATCAGGACACTGATAGCTTTAACGTAACGTTGGCAGTAGAGGGTTTACTAACAAGAACATGAAGGTGAATCACAGAATGGCTGAGGCTGGAGGGGACCTGCCATGGGCTGGGTGCCCCCACCAACCCAGGTTGCCCAGGGCTCCATCCCACCTGGCCTTGGGCACCTCCAGGGATGGGGGCACCCACAGTTCTGGGCAGCAGTGCCAGTGCCTTGCCGCCCTAAAGACAGCCTTTATTAAAAGTGAGGAGGTTGTCTCATCTCAGAGACTTCCTAAAGGCCATCCAGAAAAAGAACTGAACTTTCTCATATTTGTAATTATTTTATTTTTAAATGTTTTTAGAAACAAAAAATGCAGACAAAAATAGCTGTGAGAAATGTTTCAATGGAAGGATGCCTGAGGCTGGGAAAGAACCTGAGAGGAGATTCTCATCTCTTCTTCTATTTAAAAACTTGTCAGAATAGGAGAATTAATTAAAAGGTACAATCCCATGCAGGCCTGAAATGGAGAAAACTTACTTAAGGCTCTGTTCTACAAAGGTCTTGGTGGCGCAGACACATTCTGGCTGCCTTGTCTTGCTCAACCAAGTGTGCTGAGCCATCAGTGCTCCTCCACACTGCCTGCTGCACTGTTTGGCCTCTCACAATGCCTCTTTTTCACCTCCTGGGGTTTAATGTTTCTCTCAGCCAAGTTGGCGGAAGAGAAGTTTTGTACCTTATCACAGAATATCTTGATTTGGCAGACAGCACGGTGCACCAGCTGATTGGTCCCATTGCCATAGTCGTAAGTGTCAATCTGGAGGTTCAGTGGGACACCTTTCACTCCTTTCTGAGAGGAGAAGTCAGTGCTCAGGCAATTCACCCCAATAAACACCTGCAGATAGGAACAGAAATGGCTACAGCTTGTCGGCACTGAAAACATCCTCAAACATCCATCAGAAGTTTGATGGAATAAAAGGAGCTCACGAGACAAACCTCAACGTTCCTGTCCTTAGCTGTACATGTAGGTTGTGGTTCCCCACAGCTGAGCACAGCTGTGGGTTGTTTCTAACTACATTCTTCCCCATCACCCACAGCAGCAATCCAGAGAAAGAGTTTTGCACAAATAGCTCATAAATCCCCAGTTGTCTGCTGCTCTCTGTTAACACTTGGGTCATCCACTCCGATCAGTTTAGGGAATCATAAAATCCTTAGAGTTGAAAGGGATCTCCAACTCCCCTGCAATGAACAGGGACACCACAGCTAGATCCAGTTGCCCAGGGCCTTATCCAGCCTTGCCTTGAAAGTCTTCAGGGATGGGGCATCAACCACATCACTAGGCAACCTGTTCCACCGCCTCAGCACTCTCAGTGTAAAATATCTTTTCCTTATATCTAACCTAAACGTACCCTCTTTGAGCTTAAAACCTTTTTTCCCTTATTCTGTCAGCACAGATCCTCCTAAAGAGTCTGTCCCCTTCTTTCAGACCAGAAGCAAAATTCAGACCAGAAGCAAATTCTGGCCAGGGACATTCTTGCTGATATTTCTGCTCTTTCAGCTGAACAAATGACCTTCAGATAGCAGTGCCCCACAGGAAGGGAGAAGGTCTAGGCTTCATCTTTCCAGAATCACAGATCACTGTTGTTAGCTAAACAAATACTTCTCCTCTGCTGGTCCCTGCTCACTAGTATGCAGTCAGTTACCTCCAAGTGGGAACTTATGAAGAAAAGCTGTGCGCAGATAATCCACATTATACCTCCAAATTACCAACTCATCTGCGTGACCCTGAAATTTCCACCGGACTCCCTGAGAACAGATTTGCAGCTGCTGAGGCTCTCACAGCTCCCCCCGCAGGGCTTTGGCTGAGGATTTCAGCCTTGAAATTTAGCATCAGATCTACTCAATATCTACAGGCAGAAAAGAAACCACTTCTCTGTGAAGTTTAGCTGCAAGAAAAGAAGTAACAGGTGCCACTGAAGACCCAGACACTGGACACCCTCACACTGTGGCTCCCAGAGCAACTCTCTGAAGTCTCACCCCTACTAGCCCCAGGCCAGTGCATGTACAGAGTTTCTGCTGAGAGTTAAATCCAGTTTTGCTGAGGTGCCCCTGAGGGCTTGCCACATACCTGACATATTTCCATTTCTGACAACTTTGCCTTGAAGACATTTGTTAACCTCTTGGGTTGTAAAAGACTAAGGTCACCTTTGGGCTAAAAGAAGGGCTTAATGAGATTCCAAAGCAAACCAGAATTTTCCCAAGATACCAGTTTCAGGGAGACAGAATTTATGCTTGCTTTTTTTTTTTTTTTTTCCCCTCCTTTTTTCTTTTTTTTTTTCCTTAGGTCTTTCATCTTTTTTTTATATGCTCCTTTCAATCTGCACTGGAAGGCAAAGCATTAAGAAGAGATGAAGAGATGCAGAAGAGGCAGCAGAGCTCTCTTTGTAGGAAAGATGTTGATATAAGCTTTGCAGATTTTAAGGTCAAAAGGGATCTTGTGACCTGCTTGGCTCCCTTCCACATCACACAACTCAGAAAAGGGTGGCCAGTCACTTCTGCACCAAAACTCTGCCTTGGAAGAGTTCCCTGAGCTGCAGTTTATTTAAATAGGTTTCACCCACATGTGAGCAGAGCCATGATCACTGCCCACTGCAAAGGGCTTTCTGCAAGAGTTATCCATCAGCACTAAGAAAACATCTCTGAGCCAGTCTCAGGTGTAGCCAGAATGTTTATTAGCTAATGGCAATGCTTAAACACACAGAGAAGCAGTGCATCCTTCCCTGCAGTCCTAGCAGACAAACACAACCTGGGGCCACTGGAATAGCCTTGTTTGGATTTTAAACTTTCTCTGTCTTCCGTTTGAGAACCAGAGAGTGGACGGACATGGCTGTGCTGTTAGAGAGGCCTAGGGCTTCCCATTTCCCCTCTATAAGCAGATTGTACCTTTGCTTCTTCGTGGATGTTCCACACAAAGGACAGCGCATTGTAGGCCAACTCCTCGATATTCTGAACTGTGTTGAAGTTTTCTTTACAGTCAGCTGAAATGCAATGAAGAAGCAGTTTATACTCTGCCTGCAGAACTGTTTGCATTCCCTGGGCCTTCCTCTCACTGGCTGACCACTGCTTAAACCTTAGCATGCATCTGTAAAGCCAGGAATGACCCAATGTCCTAGCTGGCAACTGCTGTATGTGCAGTGATTTTATACAAAGTCAATGTATATTGGTTCTAAATTCAAACAACCACATGTCCTGCTCTGAGCCATGACATGTTCCAGAAGGTGCTACCCCTAACCCTACCTCTGCCCCTACCCTTTGGCACAGCACAAAGAGCTATAAACCCTGTGTGCTAGCAGTGGAGAAGGACAAGCAGAATCAAAGTCTTTCCTAACTTAGATTCCTAGATTCCAAGAGGCCATAGGTCACATCTCTAAGAGCCAAAAGAGTTCAGCAGTTTCTGCTCCTCAGACTGAGGCTCTTTGTTGGTGTATTTTGAGCTCCTTGTGCACATCCAACACTTGGCAAACAACATCTTAAATCCTGAAGGACCGTTCATCAGACAGAAAAGATCTGAAGCCAGCAGATCAGCCTGCTCCCCTCTGCTTCCCCCCAGGCCAGAGTTCTGAGCTGCAACGGTGTTATCGTGTATTGAAAATGCAGTAAACTGATGATAAAGCTGTCAACCCAACCCAGCCATCACCACAGCCATGCTCATACCAACATCAATGACTCTCTGCTTGGCTGTGGGCTGGCGAGAATGCCAGTGCTTCCAGAACTTGAGCTGCTCTGTCGGGATCTTCTCATTGTCAAAAACAATCATCACAACACTCTGTAACACAGTGAGAATATCCCATATCAGTACACAGCGCAGGCTCATGCTTGGTGCCCTCACTGCCCTTTCCATCTGGTGCATCCACACACGGGGCAAGGGCAGCTTAACATCATCGTTAATGTTACATTGCTGGGGAAATTAAGGCAGACAGGGAAGGGACTTGACCATGATCCTGCAGACATGCAGCCACAGAGCCAGAAGCAGAACCAAGGTGCCCTGTATGTCCCCTACTTGCACTATCCATGTGTTTCCACTGACACCAAGGCATGCTGCACTGCGGAGTTGTTAGCAGTGCTGCAGTAAGTATTAGGCTGTGACATTCTAGAAGGTCTCTCGAGACATTCTCAGTTTCAGGAATCCTATAAGCTTTGAGTTGTCCAAAGTCTAGCTCCTAGATACAGCTCAGGGTTGGAGGACTATGTTTCTTTGTGGAAGCTCAAGGTCAGCCATAGCCTTGGGGTGACTGAAGCCTGGCCACACACACCAGAAGCAAGACAGAGCACTTCCCTCCATCCCTGGTCTTCCTACCAGGCCCCTCAGCCAACCACCAACTTGGGAGGCATTTTGTGCATCCCAAACTCAACTGCAAAAAGTATCAGCTGGCACGTTACATGAAGGCTGTTGCTGTGCATCAGAGGATTAGCCTGCTATGAGTGAATCCATTCCATTCATCGCTTTAAGTCAACAAGAGCCACAAAGCCATTACTCTTTATGTTCAGCTGCTTTCCCAGGCCAGTACAATTGCTGAATGTCTGACTATAGCACATGTCAGCAAAATTGTCAGCTTGTCTCTTACCTTCACTTTATTTGAGGACAAGTGTAAACATTTGCTGTCTCCAGCTGTCCGCAGTGTGATGGGGTAGAACTGTCCTTTGTTGAGGTAGGCCATGGGAGAGTCCCCAGATTTTATATGAATGGCTTTGGGCGACCCCAGGGTGTATTCAAAGTCACTTGTATTGAACAAAGAAAGAATGATGAATAAGTACATGCTGCTGTTTCACTTCAAAAGCAAAACAAGGTATGCCTCCAACCTTACAGGTGACAGACACTGCACACACAGAAGTCTCTGCCCTATTCCCATCTCACATCAAATCATAGAGTCCTTAGAGTTGGAAGGGACCTTTAAAGGTCAGCTAGCCCAACTCCTTTGCCATGAACATTTCCCTACAGCTGTGCCAAGCACCTTGAAGCAGAGCACACACTGATCCTCCCAACACCCTGAGGAACAGCACTTTTCCAATAGCCACATTTTACCATTTGTTATTGTTTATGGCTTCAAAAAAGAAAAATAACACACATTGCTTTGACCCATCTTTTTGTGTGGATGGCTACAGAAACAGCACACAATCAAAAGCCTGAACCCAAACAAACCAAAACAGGCACTGCCGATGAGACTTTCAAAACCTAAACTCAGATTCCTGTCTCCAAATTGTCTCCTGTCTCACCCGTAAATGGATAATCCAGGAGGACTGTGTTCTAATGGGTCCTGTAGAAACAGGAGGACCTGCAGGATGGGGATATCTCCAATTCCTGTTTAGTCACCTGCTCTTTTTCCTGCTCCGCCTTCCTGTGATGCCATCTCTGAAGACAGACTTGGCAGCTTCTCTTCTCTAGAGCCAGGAGAGCCTTCAGTGTGGGGACAGACAGCAAGCAGAAAGCCTCTGATTCATAAATGCGAGCTGCTGTCTGTGGTAAAACCCCCACAGCTGATAGCTGAGTCACAGAGTCAGGTTGACTCAGGAGGCAAATGAAAGGTGGGAGGTGGGATAATGCCACTTGGAAGTTTGGTGCAATATCAAGAGCAGGAAAGCTCTCTGAGAGAAGGATGGGAAACAGTGAGCTCTCGCATGTTTTAGGAATGAGAGGCAGTAACTTTACAGAAAAACCCTTCCAACACTAATCTTTATTTCAAACACCAAACATAAAATTTGTAACTTCTCTGCGTCTAAAAAATCAGAGAAGAGCAACTTGCTTCTGAGATACAACCTCTCTGCAAAAGATCTTGGAGTTTGCCATGGCTGCTGCGAAGGCCAGTACTGGGGTGGGGAGAGGGCTGCAGCCATTCCCTAAGAAAGGTACACAGCCAAGAGCACTGGAAACACAGAGTGTGGACTGACAGTTACCTCTTAACACCACCTGTAAGATAACTCTCGGAGCAGGGTGGCTCTGGCTGGGGCTTGAGGATATCGCTGAAGAGTAGTGACTGTGGAAAAGTGGAAATGAAACAGTCACATTTAGAATCTTTCACCGCTTTGTCTGTTCACCTTCTCCCACTCATTACAACGGAGGCCTCATTTCAAAGCCTTCTAAAACCAATGTAACACCCCCAATAATTCGGTGGAAATGCCACCAAGCTTTTAATGCACAAGCAAAGTTCCCCCTGACTCCAGCACAAGGAAACCCCAAATAATAGACATTCTTGTGCTGGTACCCCAGCACTGCCACCATGCAACCCACTGCAGCTCTGACCTCCTGAGGATCCTCTTTGAACGTGCTGTCTGGCTGCCACCTCTGCTGTGGTGTGGCCACGGGGTTGGTCTCAAAGAGGGAGTTCAATGAGCTATTGTCGTACAAGTCCCCTGGAGGGACCATGTAGGTGTTTGGGGTGGCATCCAGTTTGCTGGTTCCTGGTGGAAGCATGGCTGGCTTGTGAGGAGTAGGGATGCCTTCAAGACTTAAGCCATTCTTCTTCTGTGGTTCACAATATTCTTGGGTCATGGAAGTGTTTTCAGACAAGAGCTTCATGAGATGGGCTGAGCCGTCAAAGGATGTGATATCTGAGTCATACTCCATTCCGTGGCACTGCCTGGTGGAGAAAGGGGTCCATCTCAAACTAGAGAAGAGGGTGGACCACCCCAGCAGGTTGTCACAGCAAGGTGCAGATGTCCCAGTACACAGTTGAGGAGCACGCTGCACAGTCTAGCTGCTGAGCCAGTTACGTACATCTGCTTGGTATGGGAATCTGACAGGGCCAAGAGAGATCTCCCCTCACTCACACACCTCACAGTGTGAGCCAGAGGTGCTCTGCAGGTAAGAGCTGATCACACAGAATCAGAGAATATGGTTTAGACTTGGTTGGGAGCTCCGGGTCCAGGGCCTATATCCACCATTTCTTGTTATGGGCTATTAAATGTTCAAAGCAGCGGGGAAGATGAAAAAGAGAACTGCTATATGGACAAAAATGCATTCCCATCCCACCCAACAAACCATCTTTCAGTGCAGCATTCCAAGAACTGGTCCCCTCTGCTGGAAGAGGCAGTTTGTTAACCCCATCACCATGATCAGAAAAAAAACCAGCCCCCACACCTTTCGGGGAGATAGAGCTGAATGGGTAGCTCTCACCCACTCTGCTTCAAGACTTTCACCTTTAGGTATGTGCTGGAATCTATGTAGTTCATAAATATACTGCTGTTATAAATATGGGCCAGAAGTCTGTCAGAGAGAAGAAAATAACTTACTAACGAAGAAAGAATGGAGGACCATTTAAGAGGCTTATTCTGTTGAGGATTTAAAAATAGACAACCAGAAAAGGTTGCCAAAGTACACAGCGTCCAGGAAGAGCAACTGAATTCATAGTGGTGAATGAGCTATTAATTTCATAGTTAATTATCTGAAAACCTCAAAGCACAAATGGGATTCACCGGAAGAGAATCCTGGGAGACTGCAAGCAGTCAGAACAGAAACCCTTATGGGCCTGGTGGAGAGGACTTCACCATTACCTTCTCTCTGTGCCTATCCGATTGGCACAATATAGGAAATAAAGATAAAATCTTCAGCTATTGCACATTAGTGCAACTCCTTCTGAACACAGCGAGATGGATCCTCAGTAGTGTAAATGGGTGTAGCTCAATGTATACCTGCTTGGGATTCAGCCTAAAGAATTTTAATACATGTCTCGGTTAATAGCCTCCACTGTTGCTGGTAATAATACTATACTTTGATGTTTGTTTTATGCAAGTGAGGAGACCTAACATGCATGCAAGCAATTGCAGGAAAATGAGACAACTAGAGAGAGCAAAAATGAAGCTCACCTCTTTCCTAGTTCATTACGTCCCATCATACCCGATGGAAGAATCCTATTCTCCTTTGGGACCTAGAACAAGGCAGAACAAAGAGTTAGTTCGTTGTTAGATTTTATTCACGGAAAACAGAGGCAAATTTCACCCTGTCTGCATGGCACAGATAAAAAAACAGGTGAATAACACTGGGTGAGGATCCAGGAGACCCAGACCCTCCTTCTGGTTCTGGCATAGATTGCCAAGGTAACCAGAGGCTACCCAGCACATCGTGTTCTCGAAACAATTCTGAAAAGCACCCAGGTGAGTGGGAACATCAGTTTGTTGATTCCATTCAGGTCTAAATCCTATCTGCATTTCATGCAGCCCCATCCTAAAGCACTGCTGGAAGTGAGAAAGCTGGAGAGTCTGCAAGGCACCTGGCTGTTTCAGCTTTATGTCTCTCAAAGCATCCCCACTTCTTATCAGAAAGCTGTTATATACAAAGAACCCCATCCTGAGACCCAAGACACTCATGTCAGTTTTCCACCCTGTTCCAGCTTTGTTATATAGAATGAGATCAGTTTACATCTGTGACTGGGGTCAACAGTGGCCCTCTATGGCTGGGTATTTCCTAAGGATCACTGCACAACCAACACAGAGAGCCTGGGGGGGGGGGGTACCCCCTCAGAGGGCTCAGCATGTTTTACCTTCACACTTGTCCTGTGTGACTGACTCCCCCAGGAAACCCAACCCCAATAGTAACGTACCATATAGTAGTCATAGAGGAGGCTCAGGGCAGCCACACTGTCATCATCTCCATTCACCCTCATCATGGCCTTAGTTGCTGCGGTCAGGGGGTTCTCCAGGTAGGTTTTCCAGGCTTCATCTTCATTAGTGTAGGAGAACTTCTGGAAGTTCATGGTGTCATTCTTCATCAGACGCACAGATCTAAAACTGAGCCAGGCAGAGGGAGTAGGGGATAAAGGATATGGATTTTTCACAGTAACTTCCATGCCACCCAGCTGGAGTCATGAAGGGCTTCTGAAAGGCACTGCTGCAATGGAGGAAGGCCACCTTCCTGTTCCTCAGTTCCCAGTCTGGGCCCCAAAACTCAAGATCTCAATACCAGGGTTACACTGGGGGCTGCATAGAGGGACAGAATTTTCTGTCATTTGTAGGTGATTTCTCTTTGAGGGAAGCAGACGGGCCAATCTCAGCACATTCCCTTCCCCTAAGAAATACCTGTCAGAGCTGAGGCTCATGAAACTATGCGTGCTGAGAAATAATGCACCAAAATACTGTCCCTCCTGTTCTTTTCTGGCACTTTCTCCAGATCTCTCTTTCTGACGTTAACAAGCTGCCAGATATACAGTTATCCAAACACTGGTCACCTTTCCTTCTCCTTCAGCAAATCCTACATGAATACCCCCTGTGGCTCTGCACTGTGGGCTCATCCCACTCAGGGCGGATGAGTCAGTGGCTTCACACTGTTACATCCATGCAGATAAGCTGTTGCTGCAACAGGTCATGGTATTCCCCATAGGAAAACACAACCTCTGTGTCCAAACTTACATTGGTTCCCAGTCTCTCCCACAGCAGCACACACGAGGCCAACAGCTGCCCCGCCATCTCGCGCAGGAGAGGACCTGCTATGGGCACTGCTAACAGCCTGGCACCCAGTTCCTACGGTTGTCAGTGCCCCCATGAAGGCATGGCAGCAGCTCCTGGTTATGGGCAGCCCCCCAGCACTGCTGTAAAAGACATGCTGAGCTCACTACTCTTCCTCACATGCTGGGAAAAGACACCAGCAGAGGTTTTAATCCGTGCATGAAATCTCACCAGGTGCTCTGTGAGTTCTATTGTCTTTAGCGTTTCTCACGCAGCCTTCCCTCCCCATCAGTGCTGCTGCCATCTCCAAGGCGAGCAATAGGCATGACTCAGATTTCATCGCGTTGGCTTGGCGATAGGCAGACAGTCCTGTCTGGGCAGGACCGCTCACCTGCTCCCAGTCCTATCTTCTCAAGGAAGAATAGGCAGCAACAACACACACTCAGGTGAGATGCAGCTCCTGTTGCTGGTAATCGACAGAGATAAACACGCCATGGGGGGATGTAGCAACAAAGCACCCAGAAGCTTAAAAAAAGAACAGATATCATAAGGAAGAATGCTTCAGAGCATTGTTCTCCCTCGCATAAGCCCTCAACCAGGCCACTCCTGGTCGTGCAGATCCATGAGCCACTGTGAGGTCTTGATCACCTTCCCACACCGTGGGGGAGATGCAGATGGGGCAAGGGCTGAAGATCCTAACTGCTCCCAGCTTATGAAGAATTAAATTTGAGAGGTGCCCCAGGGGCCTACAGCTTTTGTCCACATGTGGCTCTGCTTTGCTGGCCAGCCCAGCCGTGATGCTCGCAGCATCTCCGCCCCAGCCCTGCCTGTCCCACCACGGGCTCCATCGCACCTTTTTGCAAGCACTCTGCTCTGAAGGCTAACAAGGTGAGGCCAAACCTGCAGAAAGAGGGTGATCCAAGGAGATAAGCAGATATGATAACAGGTTTGATGCACCTCTTTGGCACCAGGTGTATCTCAATCCATGCAACTACAGCATACAGTCACATGTGTTCTACACCTACCTCCAACCCAGCATTAGCAATCTCTGTGAAGTAGAGATGCCAGGAAGAAACATCCAAATCCAGATCCAAAAACATACGAACTTTACTTTCATCACTCCTCACGATGCCTCTTCCATGTAGTTGTGCCAAGCTTGTCCACAGCAAACTGCTCTGTTGAGCAAAACAATCTTTCCTTTGCAGGCACTTGCCATAGTGCACAGGCTCAGACAAAGCAGCGATCAGTCAGTAGAACACAAACCCATGGGGCCAGAGCTCTCCTTTCTTGGGAACCTTGGGACTGTGTGCAAAGCAGATTTGGGAGGGGAGCAGTCTGTTTCCAAATAGCTCCTGAGTTTGACACACAGTGATACCAGCCCTTTTTCCCTGCTCCATCCCACTCCATCTCTGTTTTTCCAATTTATCTGCCCAGCCTACCATAACAGAGGCCTCCTGATTATGAATAAACACTCAGGGCCATGCTGAAACAGAAGAATGTACCCAGAGGGTCTGGGTGGGGAGATCAGCTCTGAAAGAAAGAAGCACTCATACTCCTTTCACTTTTTCTTGGTTTTAGTGGGTGGTTTGCCAGTCTTTAAGCTTGGTGTTGCTCATCTTTATTCTCTCCCCTCTAACTGCAACCCAAACATGAGCAGTGCTAGATGCTCTGCAGAAACGTCAAATTGTCCATGGCAACCAGCAGCAGAACTCAGAGTGGCACAGCAGAACCGCTGTAGTACAGCGATACTGCTGGTTCTTAGCCCCGGTTTGGTGCATTGTGCTCACCTCCCTGCTGGGATAGCCCCAGCGTTCCTCAGGGCCCCCTATATTAGCACATGGGAATGGACCAATGCCACGCTTAAGAGCTGGGCAAAAAAAAAGGAGGACTCAGCATAACAGCTATCTCAGGGCAGAGGTTTTACCCATACCTCAGGCCCTCCTACAAAGGAAGGACAGCATCCCTATGTCTAAATCCAAACTTCTGAGCAACATTCTAATTTTTACCCTATCTTTACCAGTTTAATAAATAAGCACATCTGAAAACAGGGCAACAACACAGCTATCTGTAAGCACACTGCCACAGCAAGGCATAGGAGAGGCAGAACCAGAAAAAAAAAAAAAGCCCAGAAATAAACACCTGAAACAATGGCAAGAAATTCTGCCGAAATGCTGTGCATAGCAATGCTGGTCCTGAGGTGCCAGAGCTCCAAGAAAGCTCTGTTCTCAGTACCCAGACCATTGCAGCCACAGGCCCACGTGTTCACTGACAGGGGGAACAAAGACATGGCCCCTCTCACAGGGTTTTCTCAGGCCCAGATCAGCCTCGGGGAGTGCTGATGCTCTCAGCACAGCATCCAACCACCACCAGCCATCCTCAGCTCTGTTGTCTCCCACAGAACTGGGCTGTGCATGAGGCAAGATGACCCTTGCACCCAGCAAAGATCCCACACTGTACTTTACTGCATGTGGGAACCACCAACCAGATGCATGCTGCCTGGGATGAAGAGAGAAAGGGCTGTTGTGAGCACGTTTGACAAATGACTCCTGTTCCCCACAGACTTGATCCTGCTCAGTGAGCACAAAGGCCCAAATCTCTGCTCCCACCTCCCCTGGACCATTCCACACTGGGGATACCGCTGGCACCCTGCTGTACCTAACATCATCCCAGAGGTATCCACCTACACAGCCATATTTCACAAACAAGAGGTGCGTTAGCACCTTTCCTGCCTAACATAACAGATTACAGCACAGAGTTTGTTGGCAGCTCAGGAATTACAGCTACTTTTATCCAAATCTGCGTGTGATATCAGGTGCTTCAGCCCTTGGTTTCAGAGTGATCTGCCTTCAAAGCTGGCTGGAACAGGCTGCCCAGGGGAGTTGTGGAGTCTCCTTCTCTGGAGATATTCAAGACCTGCCTAGACACCTACCTGTGCGACCTGGTGTAGGGAACCTGCTTTGGCAGGGGGGTTGGACTCTATCTTTGGAGGTCCCTTCCAACCCCTGTGATTCTCTGATAATAGAAAACCTTCTAACAAAGAGTGGTTGGGCAATGGCACAGGCTGCCCAGGGAGGCTGTGGGGTCACCAAGGAATGTTCAAGAACTGTGGAGATGTGACACTTGGAGACATGGTCAGTGGGCAGCATTGGTGGTACACGGACAATTGAACTGGATGATCTTAGAGGTCTTTCCCAACCCTAATGATTCTGTAAATGCAGGAACACCACAGCAGGCCTTGAATCAGTGCCTCTGACAGCATCTGCCATTCACCAGCACATCTGAAGCACTTCCCACTCATATTTGCATGGCAGACAGATCAGGACACACCTCATGTATGTGTGTTCAGAACACAAACCATCCTCTCCACCAACACACACACAGAGTTCATTTCTTTTCTACTGCTCTCCAGGTAATTAGTTTTTAACATAATAAACATTTGTGGGTTATGAGGCTCCCGACAGAACAGACCCTGTTTCTGCTCACAGTTCCATTCTTCCCTCATCCCATCCCACCAGAGTCCTGCAGTCAAACACTAGGAGATGGGGCTGTCTCCTCCTTACATTGTTACATCTGTTCCTCAGTGCTCACTTACAAATGCCATAAGAGCAGAGGTGGCTGTTAATCTCACAGAAGGTTTGCTCTGTCAGTTACACAGCCAGGTCAGTGCTGGAGCCACAGAACCACACAAGTGTGTTGGAGGGACCTCACAACTCCCCCACTCCATGATGCATTTCAAGAAGTGTTTTGCCCTTCAAGTGATTCAGATTGGTTCTTAGGAAAAATTTATTTTCTGAAAGGATGCTCAGGAGCTGGAATGGGCTGCCCAGGGAGGTGGTTGAGTCATCATGCCTGGAGGTGTTCAAGAAACGTTTAGATGTTGTACTGAGGGACATGGTTTAGTGGGGAAATATTGGTAGTAGGTGGACGATTAGACTGGATGATCTTGGAGATATTTTCCAACCTTGGTGATTCTGTGACTCCACAATTCTATGACACAAGTATGATTCATCCCATCCTGGGTGTAAGCATTTCTTGAGAGCAAGCATCTCAGCTCAGATGCTTGGTAAAGACAAAAAACAAAAAGAAACAAAACTTTGGCACCAAGAGCCAAGTGTGTCGGTAAGCAAATCCTGCTCTTTGTCTTTGAATGCTAAAGATTATAAACACTGCAGGGACAAAAAAGTACTCTGGAATCAGGTGCCTCACACCCTGCTGCTCTCACCCATAACCACAGCCACCAGCCAGAACAGCAGCACTGGGAGGGATAACAACAAACATCAGTGCCATCACACTCCCTCATCTCCTGAGCCTCTGAAACTTGCATACTGGCAATGGAGTTGCAGCCAGAACACAATCATACTCTAACTCCACTCACTGCAGTGCTCACAGTGCAGCGCAACTCCAACAAAACAGTTTACATCAACCAACAGTTCCAGTGCCAGACTGAAATGGAGGGAGTGAACTCCCTGTAACTGTATCCATCAGTTGAAACTGTGATCCAAAACAGAGACACCATGTAAATCTTGACTTATGTCTGCTTTGAGTCTCGACTTTATTGGGGGAAGGGGAGGGGGGAGAGGGTGTTACTCCTTTGTTTTGAATTGCACAGCAGTTATCACATCTTTAATTTGCAAATCCCTCTCCATACAACTTATAAAAAAACAACATATCCAACGCACATTTGCCGTAGAAGTGTATTTTGCTTCAGTGCAGTTATCCCTTGTGTGCTTTGCTGCCAGCATTTCATAAAAGGGCTTTAACTTTTCATTCACTAGGAGCATAACTCAAGTTTTAATAACACACCTTATGCATGACAAAAATTTGCTTCTGGCAATCATGGTTTCGACCACAAAACCACAACTGGGAGTAACTCCTGATTAACTCCTTCAAGCCCACGCACTGCAGCGCTAGACGCAAGTTCAATACAGGCGACAATGGAAATTATCAGTCAGAATATTTTAGAATAGGCAAAACATCTCATTCTCTCATGTCACGCTAGTGTCTTCCCAGACCTTTCTGTGAAATTAAAGTCATAAAGAGGAAGATCACAGAATCACTGTTGCAGGGAACCCCCAAAGCCCATCCAGCTCCCCCCCCCCACCATGGGCTCCTTCCCCCACCAGGTCAGGCTGCTCAGGGCCCCATCCAGCTTGGTCTCAGGCACCTCCAGGGTGGGTGGGATCCTGGGCAGCCTGACCCGGCGGTTAGCAGCCCTGCCCATGGCTGGGAGAGATGGCTCATCCTGCAGCAGTGCATCTTTATGGCAGCAGCAGTGCACGGGACTACAGCAGGTGCCTGACAGCTCTGCCTGGCATGTCCCACAGCTTGGATCCAGCCTGGGATCCGTTCTGCTATCTGTCCCGCTGTGCTCAGCCTCATGTGAGGGCTGCATTATAAAGCCTTAATTGTGAGAGGCACAAAGACACCCACTGCTGCCCTTCCTGAACCTTTACGTGGTCACAACAGCCTATTCCTCACTGGGGTCTACAGACCTGCCCCCAGGAAACCCTCTCTCCAGCTACGGGCTGGAGACCTCTAAAGGGAGATTTTCACAGAGATCTGTGAAGGTGTCCCTGGGTTCAACCTACAGGAGCCTTTCACCTGTTTTTCACTGTGCTATCTGAGAGAAGATAGCAGCAACCCTTGCGTGTTATCAGTCCTTGAAACTGAATGACAAAGGGATGCTGTCTCTGCCAGCCCCCCCCTTCCTAAGTGAAAGGCCCAGGGGTTAACAGTCCGTTAGAAAAAGGAGTCAAACAACCATGTAATTCATGGGTCACATCATGCCCCGCTCCATAATTACTGATACATCAATCTCAGTCTGCAATGTGCTCATGCACTCAGGATTAAGCACACGGCCTGACTTGAAGCCCCAACACAGTGACTACAGATCACCTGAAGAGTTCGGAAGGTGAAAATTTGTCACTGATTCTTAACCGACCCCCGAGTGTAAGGATCCCAGTATTTACATTAAACAACAATTAGCTCTGCACATTTTCAGGGCTCTTACTTAGGAAGAGATCAGCTGTCACAATGCCTCTGTCAGGTCTGTAAAAACACACACACCTCTGTGCATTTCTTTCAAAACAACCTTCTGAAGTGCCATATCTGTACACAGATATGCCCATGTATGTGTATATACTTTAAATATATCTTGTTGTACCTATATTTCTAGATATGCTTTATTACACATACATATTTCACACAGGGCTACACATCTGGGCAGCTCTGGAAGGCTGCACCAACAATAGCATTCACTGATTTTCTGCATCAGTTTTCAGCATCACATCACACTGATGTCACGCTGCTTAGTTTTGTTACAGAGATGTGGAATGCAGGGGGGCAACGCACAGCCGTCAGCATCCACAGACACACACATAGAGGATAGAGAGTTAAAGGGGATCAACAAAAAGTGCATTTTCTTGTTTTTGAAAAATACGCGTCAAAACAAGTTTGTACAGTCAACTACAGTTATTTGATGGAATAATGTGAAGCCATTTACCTTAACATGCTGTCCCACCCCCAAAAAATAAAGTAAAAAAAAGAAAACAAAAAATTGTTAAATAATTTATACATTTTTTCTACTAAAAAGAAAAGCACAAAACAACACATGGAAAAGCATGGGATGGCTGTAGATTGTGTTAGATGGCAGATTTTCCCTAGATAGACCTGATGTGTCACATTTTATCCCAGGGGGAAAAAAAATAAATAAACCAGGATTGGGGTTTAAAAACCTGCTAAATAACACCAGTGGAGTGGAACCTCCTCAGGGCAGCAGCAGACTGGGGGGGAGTAGAACATCCCACAGACATCCTAATCCTGCTGGAGGGGATTCCCTGAGAGCTCCCTGAGACCCGCAGTCCTTCAATCAGCCCCATATGCAGGGAGCCGGAATGACAAAAAACACTCTACTTACTCGAGTTCATTGGACATCCTTCCTTGCGTTCCCAAATCCTTGCAAACGGTAAAACCCCTGATGACTTCTCTCGTCTAGGACCTGCTGCACACAGACATTGCCTGCAAAGTGTTTGATTTATGTTGAGGTTTTGCAGGCAGGCATGTTGCTGACAGCAGCCCGAGGTCAGCGCCCATTGGCTGCCGACACAGGTGCGGTGGGACAGGTACACCCAGACAGGTGCAGCTGTAACCCTGTGTGCGCCAGCACGGCACTGCAGGAGGAGGAGGGAGAAGCCCTGGGGGCAGACGGGGCAATAAAGAAAGGAGTGGGTTTGGTTATTCATCTCCATGATAATTAGTTTCAGTTTGGCGGACATGTTCCATGTACCGCAATGCCAAGAAGCTGTCATTTTTATGGATCTGGTTGATTTCTCTTCGGCTGTTTCTTTATAGATATATATACAGGAATAAACCAGGGAAGAAGAAAACATCTTCATTTTGTCTCATTCCTAAACGGTAGTTGCACCTATAGACCTCTCCTTCCTTTTCTTCCCTTCCCTGAGCTGCTCCTTCCAGGAAGTCTATGCAGGATGGTGTGCTTTTATCTTAAAACAGCAGTTTATAGGAACCCAACTGTGAGATGCCACAACATGCAATGAGGACACTGACTCAGAAGATCTCTACCATTATGCTGAGCGCATAAAGACTGGGATGTGGGATAACCCCTCTGTATGGCCCACACAGCTCTGCCACGCTCCTCTGCAGGAATACCACCCGGGCAATGACTCTGGAGCAACTCACCTGCAAAGGGTGAGCAGGTTTATGCAATAGAACAAAACTCATCATGGATTCAAGCACTCCTGTTGGATGGTTTCTGTCATCCGTGTTGCAACGAGAGGCAAAGGATGGGCTCAGTGGTGACTCATGTTGACTGGATTTGAAAGGCAGAAGAGGATTTTACGAGACAAGTTGGTGCAAGCCTTTAGACAAAGGGAAAAAGAAAGGCTTCCACCACTCTTTCCCATGCCCCATCACTCCATCCCACTGAATCTGCCCCACTCGGTGCCCTGCACCAGCAGATGGATACAGAAGGGGAAAGAGCTGCTGAGCTCTCAGCCAGGTGGCCAGTGGCCTTCCCAGTCCACTCAAGCAGGCAAAGGGCATGTCCACACAGGCAGATGTGGAAACAGCACATTACTCTGAGTACAACACCCTTTAAACACAGCCACACGGTGCATGGCCATGTGCTGGCTCTGGATCAGGACCAGAACAGTCACAGCCCATCCTCTGAGAGTGAAACCAAGGGCCTGGAGAGCACCTACTGCCAGAGCTGGGGACAGGGGAGGAGGGCAATGCTGAAAAATCAGTGGAGTGAAGGCTGGAATCAGAATCAATGCCATGACAGGGGCCATACCATGTGAGAGCACAAAAAAGGAGAGAATTTGCAGCCAAGAAAAGCACTAATCTTAGGCAGTAGTGGCCTTAAGTGATCAGTACTCTGATTATACCTCCAAATTAAGGAATCCTTGCCCTGGGCATTGCAACCGGAGTGGGAGTGCTGGGAACTTGCCCTTCCCAGGGGTCCAGCCAGAGGGAAAGTACTGTCTCTGGGCAGCACAGCAGGGAGCTGCATCCCTTCAGGGCATTTCCAATCCCTTCTGAATTTTAGAGAGCCTTACTAGATTCCAGCAACAAAAGTGAAGGAGGGGAAAACATTAGCAGAGCCAGACCATGCTGGTGAATGGCAGGGCACAGGATTCTGACCTTCCTAAGAAAAAGCTAAGCTGAAGAGAGGGAGAAATGCATGTGACAAAGCTGACACACTTTCCCTTAGAGAAAGGCTCCCAGCACTTCTATGGATAGATCCAATCCCCGTCTGGATGGAAAGGTTTTGATGTCCAGACTCTGCTGATGGCTTAATAGTGGGGCTGATGTTGTCTGCTGCTCTGTGACAGGGGATAGCTAGGGAAATTTGCAAACACTCCCCTTCCCTCCACAATTCATGTATGCCTACTGCAGCACCAAGGAACCCCGCAGCCTTCAGGAGTTACAAGGCCTCACTAAAACCGCTCACATCAGAAAACAGCCCTTTAGTGACAGCCCTGCACATGTCCCTATGGCAGCACTGGTGGGCTCTGCTCTCCCTGGTACCTTCCTGGGGCTGAATAAATCCTAGCTTCCCACAGCCAGGATCCTCCAAGCCATAATGATGCCAGAGGACCAGGACTCTTCTGCATGCCACAGGGGATGCAGGGACCACCACCCTCACCCTGCCACATCCCTTCTCCAGGGTGCCTCTGTCTTTTCTCCGATAATGCAAGTTGCACAGTGCCCATGAGGCCTCTGGGCCCAAATACCCAGACAATTCTTTTGACTATGATTTTAGTATTTTTAATTATTTTTTCTCTCTTTTTTTTTTTTGTCTATACTCCACCCTCTAAGAGTATCTGGTGAGGGGGTGGGATAGAAGAAAAAGACCAAGAGATACATTCCCTGTGCATAGAACCCTCCTACTTCCCTTCCACTCCCCTGTTAAATATACCTTGGAACAAAAGCTCTTTATTATGCTCTAAAAATAAAGCATGCAGCGGTCAAGACAAACTGCAAAGATTAAAAGACAGGGCCAAATTCTGCTCACAGCTACACCCTCTCTAAGGGAACAGGGTTGCATTTGTGTTTGGATTGTTAAACCCTCTTTAAACATCCAGGGGCAAACTGTGATTAGCTGCATTTTGTTACCAGTAGATCAGCATGTGACTAAGGACAACATCACTCACTGGCCCCCAGTTCTCACCCCCCATTGACACTGCTGCCCTGTGACCAGGCCACCCTGGTGCTCCCGCTTCATCTTCAGCCACTGATCTGGCACTTCAAACCCCCTATTCCCAGCTTGGTTTCTTTTCCATGTAACCTGAAAGTAACTTCAAAGCAAGGGCTCTTACAGAGTCATAGAAGCACAGCATGGCTGGGTTGGAGGTGACTCCAAAGCCCCCCAGCCCCACCCTTGCTATAGGCTGGCTGTCCCCACCAGCTTAGGCTGCCCATCCATGGCCTCAGGCACCTCCAGGGATAGTGCACCCAGAGATCTGGGCAGCAGTGCCAGCACCTCACTGCCCTCCAGGGAGAGAATTTCCACCTGACATCCAACCTGCATCTTCCCTCTTTTAGGTTAAATCTATTCCTCCTTGCCCTGTTACTGTCTGCCTTGTAAAAAGTCACATTCCCTCCTGTTTTAAGGTCCCTTTAGGTACTGGAGTCCTTTAGCACACAGGGCTTTCCCCCTGAGAGCTGTCAAACATCCCTCCTCACTGCCCTGCAGTGTGCCAGGTATTTCAGCTGTGGCTCAACCAAGGGTTATCAACACACTTCAGCAATTAATACACAGTAAGTGGAAGCAGCCTGAAGCAGGTTAAAACAAGTTGTTCTGCAAAGGGAGATGTGGCTGCTTCAGGTGCTTTTCAGCAAAAACACTGCTTGCAACACACAAATTTTAAGAAACTTTTGAAACCTAAAGCAGGCACTGCTATTCAGTGACACCCCTACCTCCAAGAGCCCTTTCCTTGGAAGCAGAACAAAAAGCTGAATGGGCATCATACACAACACAACAGAGTGATTCTTTGTGGCTGCTGTTGTGCTACTGTCATAGCAATAATGATGAAAAGAAAAAAAAGAATTTGCTCTGAAGTGAGCAAGAGAGATGGACCCCACAGTAACCCTCCCCAGTGGCTATGCTCAGCCAGTGCCTGGGGGGCTACAAGGTCTACTGGGTCCTGGTACCACTAAGCAGCCCAACTCAATGCTAAATCATCCTTTTAACAGAGCCAGGCCTGTTTATTATTACCTGTTGTAGCCCACAGGGCGATAGGAAAATTCCTGTCATCTTTATCTAGTTCTACCTGTTCTTACACAGTAAGAAGTTTGGGTTGCAAACAACTGATCCAACCAACAGTCCTTGGGGCAGCACCTTCAGCTGAAAAGAACAAAAACAGCCCACAGCTTCTCTCTGTGGAAGGAGCTTCACTTTCTCACTAACTAGAAGGATTGAAGTGCTTGGGAAATTTCTGAAATGGACCAGATACAAAACATCAAGTATTACTCCCAACCATTCCTCCTATTGAGGCATTCTGATCGGTTCTGCTCCCCTCAAGAAGTTACCTTCCACCTGTCAGTGAGGATACAGCAGAGATGGGTCCAGACTCAGATACCTCAGCTGACCCTACTCATCATCAGTCAGCCCTCTATGAGCACATGCAGGGAAACATCACTAGCAGAAGCTGCTCAGAAGAAATAGCCCCCATCAGCCAGTGGTTAACCCCAGCAGAAGGGACTGGGCTCAGGTTCAGCCTCCAGCTGCAGCCCCAAGGGTTTGCACCCCACTGTCTGCACAGCCACGCAGCTGCAGAGATGCAAGCTCTGGCTGCAGCCCAAGCATAGCACAGAAATGGATTTCATCCAGTGAATTCCTAACTAGTGAATAAAAAAGGAAATACGAATGAATATCAGTCAGCCCTAGTGGACCATAATGAATCTGCTTATGGAGCCTAGAAAGACTTATTTACATGACTGTTTCTTTTCTGTAATGAATTAGAAAAGCTCAGGCTGGAAATCTGTAACTACGCGCAACATCTGTAACTCATAACGTCTTGGGGAGGTTGTGAACTTTGATGGTTTCATCACAAATCTGCTTACACTTGTAGTGCTGTTACCAGTTCATTTGTTGCCTTTTTAAACCTTGACTTCCTGTAATTATGCAATCATATTAAAGTTTTTTCTAAATAAAAATTCGTCCTTCAGGATTTTTGCAATATGCCGCAGAACAAAACCTCAGTAGGCTTATGAATGGAGAGAGAGACATGAAAATAACCCCCTTATACACACAAATCAGTCCTGTGGTTGGCAGGACCATGGCTGGTGATGCTGGAGCTGGTCAGCATTGGAATCTGACCAGTGACAGGAAAAAGAGGGATGGCATAAACAAGAAGAAGGGAGGTTTAGCTTAGATGTTAGGAAGAAATGTTTTGCTCAGAGGGCAGTGAGACCTTGGCACTGCTGCCCAGAGAGGTTGGGGGTGCGCAAACCCTGGAGGCGCCCAAGACCATGGAAAAGGTCCCGGGCACACTGAGCTGCCGGGAGACATGTTTGGGGTTTGGAACTGGATGGTTTTTAAGGTCCCCTCCAACCTCAGCCATTCTGTGGTTCTATGATTTCTGCATCTCAGCCCTTTGGCAGGAGCCAACTTTCCCACAATACATTCAGAAGACAGCTGTTGGACCTGGTTATCTATAGAGAAAAGGAAGGAGAAGTTAGCTTCACAAGCTTGATTTGACTCTAAAATCATCTCTGGATTTAGGATTCTTGTGCTTAGATCCCAGGTCTGGTTTGGAGCCACCTTTCACTCCTGGAGCACCCAAACAAAAAGACAAAGATGGTGGAAGGGGAGCAGCACCAGGCTGGGCAGGAGCTTGGTGCATCAACTGGTGGGATGTACCAAATGAGATGTGCGGGAAATGCATCTCATTTCCACTGGATGCACTGGATCCCCTGACAAAGGGCTGCCGGGTGACCAAACTGTCATCCTGCAGTTATTCAGCACCTGGTGCTGAGCTCTAGCTCTCAGCTACTTACAGACAGGGTGGGATTTACTTCCCTTTGAAAAGCCCTATCCAGCAGGCCCAGCATTGGCCCTGCTTGCTGCCCAGGGGCTCCAGCTTTGCCATACAGCTATCAAAGGAAAAAGCAAGACTCCTGCAGAGCACACTGCACACGGGTGCTGCAGCAAAGCCGGAGCAAAGCTTGCAGTGCCAGAGCCTTTTATAAAAATGACAATTTGGGGTTGGCAAAAGGCGAAACCTGGGCTTTCACACTTTATCTTCTGGTGCAAGCACAGCTCAGTAGAGCTCCTGCAGGACATCACCTCCATCTGATGGCTCACTGACTGCTGTAGCTGCTCATACCACCAGGCCATAACCAACAGTGAAGGTGAGAAATCTGCCCATCATAAATGAAATCTGAATTCAAATCACATCAGCATATTGTCCTCTTGGATAACAAATCTAACCAAAACTCATACAAAAAACATTGGATCCTTTTTAAATTGCCCAGTGCCGGAACAGGCTGCCCAGAAAGGTTGTAGATGCTCCAGACCTGGAGATGTTCAAGACCAGGTTGGATGGGGCTCTGGGCATCCTGGTCTAGTACCAAATCTGGAGGTTGGTGGCCCTGCCTGTGGCAGGGGGTTGTGATCCTTGGGATCCCTTCCAACCCTGGCCATTCTATCTCAGTGGAACTAATAAACTCACAAGCCTTCCTACACAGAAAATTCAGCAGAGGAGTCTGCTTTCAGTCTGGGTACATAAGGTTAGAACCCCTGTCCCAAGGCAAGAGTTTGAGGGATTAACAGAAAGTTCACGGCATGGGCCCAGCTGTCCCAAGGAGTGGAAAAACAGCAGGGAGTATTGCAATACTGAAAGACACACCATGATGCCTTGGGTGGCAGTTAGTACATACAAGCTGCTGGCCCTTAGGGACCTGGGGATTTTCCTTCCCTGTAGAAAATGCCTGCTGCTTACAAAAAAAACCTGCTGCTTCAGCTTTGCTACATTGATGACTCCATCAATCTTGTTCTACTTCAAGGTCTGTGATCAGACTCTCTTCAAAGCTGACACTTTCCTCTCAAATACTCTGTAGCACTCAAATGTGAAGTTGATATCAACTTCTGATAACAGCACACTTGATTCACCTGCAAGCCTCTGCTGCTAGGTTTGAGCAGAATGGCACTCATCACTGATATTCAGGGAGGATCTGTTGTCACACCTTACATCTATGGCACAGAAACAGGAAGCGGGAAAGCAAAGCACTGCTTACCACATGTCAGTGTGCAAGCTTCGTCTCACACAACCTCTGCATCAGTTCCAGCCGGAGGCCTGTTGGAGCAGTCTTGCCCTTGGACAGATGCCACTCCTGGGGCTCTCGTGGGATCTGTAGCCATGACCGTACAAGTAATTTTATGCAACTCTTAGAAAAATTTGCCTACCTGGAGTGTCTAGTCACCCACGCAAACCACTGGTGGAGATGTGACTTATAGCAATGCATTTTTACCCCAGTTTGAAACAAGATCAAACAAATTGCACTGTGCCAGCACAAGCCATGTCTGTGCCAGAGCCAGAACTGTGCTTGTGGCCAAAGCCCCAGTGCAGCTGAGTCCTAGAAAGGCACAGAAAGGAAGTTACAACCTCATCTGGACATAAAGGGTTTATAACCGTGACAGTGAGTCCTTCTCCTGTGAGGTCCTATTGTAGCTTTAGGGTTAACCTCCACACATGAAATCAGTACTTGCTGCTCAGATTTTCAGCGCAGAACAAAACCATTTTAGTATGAACTGGGAAAAAAATCTGGGTCAGTC
This sequence comes from Phasianus colchicus, assembly GCF_987193195.1. Taxonomy (NCBI): domain Eukaryota; kingdom Metazoa; phylum Chordata; class Aves; order Galliformes; family Phasianidae; genus Phasianus; species Phasianus colchicus. Next base: position 6,658,798 of record NC_143459.1, on the reverse strand, counting down.
CTGGGAGAACCCAGAGCTCAGTGAAAAGGTAAAGACAAAGACCGGGTTTGGATGAGGGATGCTACACTATAAGAGGAAGCCTTTTACGGGAGAGGAGCCAGAAGAAAGCCTTGGAAGTAGAGCATATTTTTCCTATTCTTGAATAAAAAGTCAAACAAACATGTCACAAGGCCACTGCCCGGCCCCTGCCTCCCCCTATGTGTTCCTATGTGTTCTTGTGCTTGCAGGTCTCAGTAGGGAGGACTTGTTCCTTGTGCTTTGGATTGTGGATGGTTCCTTTCTCTCACAGAAGAGACAACTGCCTTACAAAGAGCCCCAGGGGCAACGGACACAGCCATGGGCAGAGGATGGCATTGGGAGACATTTCCCCATTGACCTGAGCATGACTTCTGACTGACATTTGTGTAGAGCCCATCCCCACCATATCAGATCCTCCCTCCCTGTGAACTCCTCTGTTCAAAAGACCCTAGGCAGCTCCCCTGGGTAATGTGAACCTGCATCCAATACCAGCCATGTGCTGCCTGTGGTCAAGTCATAAAATGAACGATTCAAAATTGCCCTGAAAGGCAGATGTACTAATTAGAGAAACTTGGGTAGCAATTCTGAATACGATGCTTTTAATAACTGCAGGGATGTTGAGAAGCAAGTAAATTATATGATGAAAGTCTACCAGACTGCAAAACTCAGATATATAATAAACAAGACTGGCACCAGGTTGAAGTCCTGCCCCTGGGCTTGGCATTCTGTCGGATTGCCTTTCCAGATGAGAAGTAGCTGGAGCTTCCTGTCCTGCTAACTGCTTGACAGAAAGGGATTTCTCAACAGCATCCTGGGAAATCATCCCAAAGAGGCTAGAATTAGAGAGGCAGAACTCACCAGGGACAGGCAGAGAAAAGGTGGAATGGCTTTGAACTGGAAGAGAAGAGATTTAGGTTAGATTTTAGGAAGAAATGTTTTACTCAGAGGCTGGACCTTTCCTAAATGTGAACTCCTGAACGTGTGCAGATCCCTTCAGTTGTGAGACAGCAGAGACTGCTGACAAGGAGCAAAGCAGAGCATGTCTGTTCGGACCCTGCCCAGAGCTGCCCTACGAAGGAGGACAGCTCAGCTGCAGTGTGCCTAGAAGAGCTTCCACTCTCACACAGGCTGCTACATGTCCCAAACAAGCCACACACAGTTATTTTCAGTGGCAATTAAAGGCTAGTTCTTGTTTCAAGGGCTGAAGAAAGAAATTGCAGGAAGAGCTGCCCTGACCAGTATGCCAATTCACTTCTATTTCTCCTGGCCTGACATCTCCTGGAATAATACATGGAGTTTGTAGCCCTTGCATAAGGAGCTGGGAGCAGCACTTGCTTTAGAAGTAATCATCCCAGCAGGAGGAAAGTTTCTCCCTGCAGGTCTCAGATCCTTTATTGACCCTGCCTCAGCACAATGATAGTGCACTTTGTCAGTTTTGCAGAGAGCCTCACTGAGCTTTGCACTGCTTTGTCCCAACTCCTGTGTGTCTCTATTATGATTTTTTCCAAAGACCTCTGGTAGGAGTTAATGAGCTCACATTAAGTGCAAGTTTGGGACTAAATTTCCTATTCAGCACATAACAAAGCAACTGCTGTTCACTGAATTCCCATAAAGCGAAGAGACCACACACAACTTCACTGCCCTCAGCCCTCTTAAGGTACTACTGTCTTCTTAGAGACAGGGAGACAAATAGAGGAGAGGCTGGTGGAAGATCACCACCCCAAAGCACTCCATGGACTGAAACACCAGCACAGCATTCTGCAGGAGCTCAGCTGCCATTCCTGTAGGGCAGAGAATGGCCACTCTTCCACTCCCCTGCATGGCTGAATTGCAACCCGCTGAGTCACAGCCCCACAGAACACTCGCCTGCTTCATTCCTTAGCTGCTTTCCTTCTCCATAGGCTCCCTGTTAAGTGAATTTCGCTTGTGTCAATTTGATGCCCATAAATCACCGCACACAGCTAATAAATTAAATGTCTCATTGACCCTACATCTGGGATGGGAGGACTTGGGCACAACAAGAGTAGTTATGTGAACATCACCACAAAGGAACTGCCAGCCTCATCCCATCCACTGCCACATGATTAATGATGGGTACAAAATAGGGCAGGCTGAAAGGAAGAACAAAGCATGACTGATGTTCCCAAGCACAGAGTTAAGACAGTCCAATGGTGCCATGACTGGAGTTGCACAGCGCACCATGCACCAGCACTGCTCGTGGAACAGTTGAGGTTGGAGGGGACCTTAAAGACCATCCAGTTCCAACCCTCCTCCATGAGATGTATGCCCCGCCACCAGGTCAGGCTGCCCAGGGCCCCATCCAAGCTGGCAGAGAGGGAACACAAACATGTTACTGGCCGAGTGAGTAAACATTCAGGGCTCTTTCGCAATCAATAATGATAGTACAAGGTGTGTGTGAACTTCCTGTAGACTGCTCTGCAGTTCATTCTGAATTCACCAAAGCAATTAGAGCATCTTTTATGCAAGAGCTGAAATTCACCTAGATTGATTTAAAAAGTATAATTTCCTGTTCAGAACTGCTGGAAATTAGTCATCACTTTTCCATGCTCCATCTGGAATTCGCTCAGTCAGCACAGCTATAGTGGTGGCATCTAAGAGAAATGCACGGTTGTAGACTTTCCTCAAGTATTTCCTATACTTAGACTGAGAAATATCCCAAATATGCAGCAAAGGCACCATCCCAGCACAGCGCATGCTCATTTTTTCCTCTAGTGAAAACCATCATGCAGCCAATAATCCCAGATGTCCTTTTGCTTGTAGTAATTTTCATGGAGGCAAGTATATCAACTTAATAGAATGAACTGTGATTTTTAGGAAGTGAAAGTGACAGAAGAAATTAACAGAATACTTTTTAAATAAATTGAAGAAATACACTGAACAAGTTACAATCCTAAGAAGCTGCATTCACACAAACATGTCAGTTTGTGCATGCAGTCATCTCATTCCCTATTTTCATGGTTACCTGCCCAATTCAGGTGTGCAGACAATTTGGGCAGCTCAGAGAGCAGTGAATGTTTCTGCTGTGACAGAATTATCTGGACTCCAAGAAACCTGTTCTTTCCTTCCACCAAACTCAATGAAAACCAATAGATGGAGTAAGACAAAGAAAAACAAGGGATTGACAATTTCATAGTCTATGGGGACACTGCTGAACTGACTAACAGCTAAAAGACTAGAACACTCCAGAAAGAAAACTGTTTTGTTTATTAAAACAATTAACATAGCTTAAAAGGAAGAGCACTCTAGTAGGTAGGTGTGAATGGACTGCCCTTCTCTAAACTGAGGTGTGGCTGCTCCAGAGGTTTTCCCAGCATTTTGGTGCCTTTTGATGTAAACCACAGAAACTAAACTATATGAATTAAAATCAGAGCTCCTTAAAATTCACCAGTTCCAGAATTATTCTTGGGAGCTGACCTATCCCTAGAATACCTCCAGGTGTACAGTCACAAAGGAACTCACATGAAAGTTCGAATGAGTCTTTGCTGACTTCTTCCACCCAGTGCTGACCCATTTCCAGCTATCAGTGGCTTTCAGCCCCCCTTTTTTTTTTTTTTTTTTAAATAATCTCTATGAATTCTCCATTCTTATGTATTTATGGAATTTAAACCAACTGACAGTAAGCTTCCTTTCCTCAGTTACCATCTGCAGACTCATGAAAAGTCACGCAAGTCTCCTTAGAATCTGTAGTTAAAAAGACTTGATTCCCATCCCTTCATTGCTTTTCTTGGGAAAAGCCAGAATTTACTCCAGCATATTTTTGTTCCACACAATAAAAGTTGCTCTGCCATAGAAAGCAGCATATTGAAAGTACTCTACCGGCACCATCCAAAGCTAACAGCATCCCTAGAAGATAAATAAACCCAGCTAATTATGTCTACTGATAACAGGAGAAAATGGAATCAAAGGTGTAGTATCTCGCTCAAGAGTACAGAATGAGAGAGCAGCAGAACCAACAACAAGCACTACTGACTCCTGTCATGCTGTTTCCAGATTCTAGTTGGGAAAAAGTGGAAAAAAAGGCTCTTAAATCTTCTTCTTGCTAACTTTCTGCTTCTCTTTAGAGCAATAATGGATAGAAGTTGGTTGGATATTAAGAAAAACTTCTTCTCAGAAAGAGCAGTGATGCATTGGCACAGGCTGCCCAGGGAGATGGTGGGGTCACCATCCCTGAAAGTCTTTAAGAAAAGGGTGGATGTGGTACTTCAGGAAATGGTCAGTAGGCAATATTGGTGGTATGCAAGTGGCTGGACATCTTTTCCAATCTAATGACTCTATGATTCTAAGAAATCAGTTGAAAATATTTAGTCTTAGAATACCTCCATCCAGTAATGCCAATAAACCCCCAGTGAGGAAAAAACATAACTAACCAGGCTCTGGGATGCAGAAAGGCATAAAAAGTGATCATATAACAGATGGCAAAATAGAAGTGTAGGAGACAGAGTTATGGACAACCCCAATTGGATAAAGGAGGATTTGAATTTCCTTTGCAAAAGAAAAGCCACAAACCTGGGAGATGCGTGGAGCCATAGGAAATGTGGGGTAACTGCACCAAGTAGGAAACTGCCACAAAAGGCTTTGAGCTTTAGAAGTCCTGTCTTTTATCTATGGAGCTTTGGGGTAAGAATGGTGCAAGATGAAGTAATAAGCATAGGTGCTAACTGCACAGGGCATCTCCATGGAGCTTCAGATTAAAGACTCCAGAACTTTGGGGAGTAAAGGAATCTGTTGATCTTGGAGACAGTAGGTGGGGAGGCAGCTGCACCCTTTGTTACCAACCTGCCTCCCTTCCCCATCTGATCATGTAAATGAGGGCTACAACTGCTGCAGTTTACAGCATGCAACATCTGAGCTGGGATCTCAGGAGAGACAGGGATGGATTTATTTACATGTTCAAGTTATCTCTGCAAACCATCTGACAGGGGCCCCCTCGCATTTGTAGTGTGCTGATGAAAGTAAAAACATTGTGCCTGGGTGTTTCTGTTCATGCTTTTAGCACTAAAGATGTAAAGGCCAGGTCCACCACCTGTTTACACTCTCTTAATGCTTGTACTGGTTATAGTCTGCTCTGACAAAGCCTGGCACACCCCTGACAATGAATACCCATGCTTTTCAGGGGGGGGGGGGGGGGGGAAGGGAGAGAAGCAGGTTCAGACTCACTCTGAGAATCAGCCTGAGCATCAGCAATCCTACAATCCCATCCTGCTTTCCTCTGCCAACAGTAAAGGGGAACAATAAGAAACAAAGCTACAGGCATTGCAGGGGAAGAAATACTGCTGTTCCACCAACACCAATCCTACCTGGCATAATACCCCAATGCTGTGCCTATACTGCTGAGTCCAGAGAAACTTCTGCAGAAGAAAATCAGCTGTAACCTTAAGACATGGGAGCTGTTAGGCTGCAGGCATCGCCCACCCATCCCAAAAGCCCGGAAGTTCCTGATTTCCTGCAGGGTGATGATGGCCCAGAACTGCTAAATTCATCATGATTCATATGCTTCTATATGACTGACATTACACCTGCAGCAGCAACAACAGAGAGTTCTCAGAGCAGGCTCTCATGGAGTAAGCAGTCTTCATTCCTGTCTGTCCATCTGTCTGTTCATCCATCCCTTAATACTGGGGGATAGGGGTAAGAGGAAGCAACAGATGAACCATCCCACAAATTAGCCTCTAGAGCTATTTGTAACCAATATGCTGGCAGGTGTAATTAATTGCCTTCCTACCATTATCAACTAGCACTCACCTACAGTCCTGAGAATTACAGCTCTACAGCAGGACCCAGCTCTGTTCTCCCATAAAATAGCTTCTGCTGCAGAGCAGTTGCACCCTTGTTTGTCATATCTGCTACACAGAGTGTATAACCAATTAATATAAAGATGCTATAATTATGAAATAAACAAAACAGTTTGGCTACACAGGTTATGATACCAAAAAGAGAATAGAGAGAATGCTTACCCATATCCTGGGCTCGCTGCAAAACGCCAGAGGAAGGATCCTTTCTCACTGGCAGTCAGCTCTTAAATGGGTCTAGAAGAGATGCAGCCAGGCTCCACCCCTTCCGGCAGCACAGGTGAATTGCCTTCACCTGTGCTCCCAGGACTGACTCATTGCTCACCTCAGGTGATCTATCAGAGGTTCAGGCCGTGATTCAGCAGTTCTCATACAAAAGAGTTTTTACTGCTGGCTCAGAAGACAGCAAACACACAGCTTATCTGTTCCTTTTTCACCACAGCAGTTGCTCTTTAGCATGGTTGAAGAGGATTTTGCTTTCAATAACATCCTTCCTTTGAAATAAAAAAAAATTACACCAAGGTAACAGCAGAAGTTCTAGAAATTCTGAACATTTTAGATGTTCACTAGAGTGTTTCACATCTCAGCTTCTGATGAATGATACAATACCCACTCAACAAAATATTTTCAGATTGCAACTTCCCACTGCAGCCTGGAATGCAAACAAAAGCTGAAAATCAGAAATTGCTGATGTGGCAGACCCACAGCTGCATTTTTTTATCAGCAATCCTAATATCCCTGTGCTCACATCTTTGGGCAAATATGTTTCCAACCAAATGGTCACCCATAAGGCAACTCATGAAGGACTGAACGAAAGAACAAATAAAATGAATTGAGGTCCCACTATTTCTGCAGTGTGGTTCCTGTGTTTTGAATGCGTAAAGCTCATTGAAGGAGCAACAGAGACAGGTGAGGCATCAGCCAAATGTCCTTGGCATGTGCTATGGAAAGATGATTCAGAGAGTTCCCAGTGGGGCTTCTCTGCTTGCAGCAGGTATTGCCAAAACTGTACTCTTTGCTACCAGCATCGTGGTGCTGAGCAAAGCAAACAGATCCTGCAGCCTCACAACAGGAAGACTCTGTGCCCTGTGCATCTCTCCTTGCAGCTCTGCTGGCCCTAAGCTAGTCCCAAGCAGGGTGCAAAATGAGGGTCAGTGTGCAATGAGCTCCTAAAAGAATAAAGCTGTGTCCAGTGCACAGCAGAGCAGAGGGATTTGCAGCCACAGGAAGACTGCTGAGACAGTGTTGACTGGAAAACATTACACCTCCTAATAACATTGGCAGTCATATAAAGGAGGAAAAAATGGGATATTGAAATCTCCTGCTTCAAGACATGTGCAGGTGGCCTCTAGGGACAACAGAAGATTTTTTCTTCCCATGCACAGCGTTGCTCAGGTAGCTGGGTGCTTTCTGTCAGATTTTTCCATCCACAGAAATACCATGCATCAGCAGCTGATGGTAAAAACATACTGCACTGGACTAGCCATTGGATTGGTTTGGTAAGAGCATAGAAGAAATAAGCCGAGCAGTAGTACAGTAACAAAATAAAGGGAGTGCTGGAGGTAAATCTGGCCCTGGGATCCTAAAGAATCAACAGGGAGCTCTCCAAAGACAGAGAGGAACAGATCAGACACAGAGAAAGAACAGATGTGAGCCAAATTACTACGCTTTGACTGGTGCAGCATATTCCATCCTGTTACACTGTCAGGCCAAGTAATGCATCAGCGGGATTGCTTTTCAGTGCTCCAAAAAGGAGTTATCTCGAGTGAATTAAATGGCCAGTTCTCCTAATTGCCAGTTTGATTTGACCCAGGGCCTCTTCCAATTCACTGATCATGATTTCAGTATTGTCTTTCCTCTGAAATAGTTCTCATTTTCCTAGCGCTCATTTTCCTAGATGTTAGTTCTGGTATTTCTGATAATTTCTTGCAAAACCAGCCTCATGCAAGGACACTTGTTCTTCTCTAGCTCCCCTAGAATACTTTCTTCCCCCATGCATCCTAGCTCATTTGACTTGCTCCGGTCCCCATAACCCACAGTTTTGCTGTTGGTACTCACATACTTCTCATCTTTTGTTATCTCCAAATTAAACACTCTTTGTTTATAGCTGGTTAGTTATCAATCCCTGAATGCCTGAATTTGCACTCTGCACTCTCTGTGTCATCCTCTGCTCCTGAAGACCACTGTGCCCTCTCTGCAGGATGCCCTAACCCTCTTCCTCTTTTGGTGATATGAACGAGCAGTTGATTCTATCAGTGCACACATTTTTTGGAAACAGACACATTTGGAAAATACTGAAAAAGACCAGGCCCCAAAATGATTCTGGAAAAATTCTTCTACTGATCCCCTTCCTGTAAGTCCTTCAGCTTTCAGCTCTACCTATGAAGTGAGTCCTGCTGCTTCCGTCCTCCTTTCTGCTTCAAGTGAATTCTCATGTCTAGACAGCATGTCATTTTCACAAAGCCTCAGACATTGCTACATGCTGATAGTAATTCTTTCCTCCTGTGTTGCTTGGAGATGGGCCTATAGAGGGGAACAAAGTCCACCAGATACATGCATCAAACCCTCTCTATTAGAATGACTTGGAAACTGCATTCCCTCAAGGAAATCTGTATGAACGGCAAGAGAAGAAAGTGTCACATGAAGCCTCTCTGCAGTCATTCATGTGCATGAATCAACAGATATTGTTTTCCTTCCCAGTAATTAATTTCAGTGTATTATTAATTGTAATAACCAGCAATTTTTAATGACACAATGAGCCTCTCAAAGCCCTAGCACTTGGTTGTTGCAATTAAACTAACTGTGGCATCCCCTGAGCAGAAGAATGGTCCTTCCCGTGTCTTTCCACTCTGCGCAGCGCCAGCGCCCAGGCCTGGAAGGTGATAAGGAGATCAGGGGCTGCAGATTTCCTATGGGATGTTGAGGAAAGCTCTCTTTGCCTCCATCTCATCCATAAGATTAGTCCTGTACTGCAACAGTTTACCTGGGGATTAGCTTGTTTAAAAAAACGGGGATTATTTGGGTCCTTGGGATCCATGACATGGTGTCTGCTGAGAAAAAAGGCAGCATTCTGGAAATACTGCTGAAAATGGCTCCAAAAAACGGCCTCATTCAGGTTCTAGGTTGACTGGATGACCTGAGAGGTCTCTTCCAACCTTAATGGTTCTCGGATTCTACGGCCAGGCAGCTGTTGCACTGGTTGAACATTTAACCCAGGCTCACACAGTGAGAGCATCACAAATGTGTGTCATTTCCTCTGCACAATTGCACCAATTAGAAACAAAACAATGGATTGCCACATCTGCCATTCACTTTATGCTTCTCACATCACAAGTACATTATAATCAGATAGAAAAAACACCAGCATTAACTATGGCATGAATATCTTAGGCACATCCTGACCAAAACAAAATCTTAAAAAATTATCATTAAAGAAAAGATCTTTCAAATGAGCAGCAAAATACCCACCTGAACATGTTCATGACAGATCCCATAGCAGCTGTAGTCTCCTTCAAACAGGGACAATCTCCCGTTCTGTCCTGGTCCCGATGTAGCACAGGAGGCCCTGCAATTGCAAACGCTACTACAGTAGCAATTAAGTTTCCCATTAAGACGCACATACCTTATTATCAAGAGACAGTAGTCACCATTACTATAGCAAAATACTCAAGTTGAAGTCAGTAAACTGATAATTGTTTTATCTGAGTTCACTATATTTGTTTAAAGAGCTCATTTAAAAAATGGTATCACAGCTGTAAGAGTCAAAACAGCTAAAAGATCAATAATTCTCCAGTCAGAGCTGAAGATATGATTAGATTGGGATCCTGGGCAGACAGATCTGGTGGTTGGCAACCAGCCCATGGCAAAGGGTTGAAGATCTTTAACATTCCCTCCAACATAAACCATTCTGTGATTCTGCGTGACACTAGAGTTCACTTCTGTCTTTAACAAAATTATGTGGATCAATTAGACAAACAGAGAGAAAAGGCTCTTGCTGTTTGTGCCAAGTTTTTGCTTGTTAGCGCAAGTTCCTGTGATGCTAATAAGACCAATGGACTTCCAAGCTGAACCAGCTTCATACTGGGTTGGCACAGGGCACGGAGATGAAGTTCCTGATACTTGTGTGTGTCCACATAAACCTTAAGATTTGGTCTAGGAAAGAAGTTTTTACAGTATGGGTGGTGAGGCACTAGCACAGGTTTCCCAGAGAGGTGGTGCTGCTCCATCCCTGCAGACACCCCAGGTCAGGGGATGGGGCTCTGAGCACTGATGAAGCTGTGGGTGTCCCTGTGCACTGCAGAGGAGTGAGACCAGATGGCCTTTAAGGGTTTCTTCTAACTTAAAAGATCTGTGATGTTATGAAAACTGGTCTGAGCTGTGGGCAGTTACCTGCTTAGTCACTTCCTTGCTCTGACACAATCAAACTTACAAATCATGTAAGTAAGTGTAATGTTATCACCTAGCAATGTTTTTTTAAATGAAAATTCTGGACTATAACCCAACACAATGGCTTTGGACAACAGGTGAATCTCAGAACCTTGCTGTTGTAAACCCCATCCTCCCTTATGAATCTCCACCCCCTTGTTTATTTCAATCCCTTCCTGTAGGACATTGCGCCTGGCTTGTAAAATCCTGAGAGCAGAATCAAACCATGACAATAAACAGCTATTTGCATCCTCTGGGAGAGTAACCTGACCCGGGACTCACTCAGAATGCTGGGATCAAGATCAAGTACATTTACATACATGCAAATTTTCCCATCTGCTGTGCAAAAATATTCGTCTGAGATACAGGAAAATATGGTTCTGACTCAGAATTGATGCTATCTTTCCAGTCAAGATTAGAGTCTAAATTGTGCAACGTAGTTTAGCTCACAGTATCAGTTGCCACGCAAAAGACTGTTTCATGCAGAGGTGTGGTCTTTTCAATGATTGCAACAAATACAGACCACAGTTGGCTTCTCCTTCAGATCCAATACAGTTGGAAAATGCAGCCAGTTTTTCAGATCTGATCCTAAAATAAACTGATTACTCCTCGTGAGCTGCGGACTGGCTTTAAATAATGGTGAAATTAAAGGGATCAGAAAGGTTTTGCATGTCTGTGAAGAGTCTGTCTCTGAAGACTAAAACCAGAAAAGGTGAAAGCACTTAAAAAGAAGAAGGAGAAGAGGAGAAAAAGAAGCAGGAGGAGGAAGAGAAGGAGACGGAGAAGAAAAAAGTTTTGTTTTTCCCACAGGAAACTTCCATCACTGTTGAATTCTCCCTAAGGATGTTTCTGTATCTGTCAACTGTAATGCATCAGCACAAACCAGAGGGCTTTGGTGGTCTGAAAGGCAAAGAAAACCACAGTTGTTTTTTAACCACCACCTCAGCTTAATTCCAGTTAACACATTTATTATGCAATAAATCTAATTTTGGATGATGTTGGAAAGAAAAATTGTGTGGTGTTTTCACAAGCGCACGCCTGATGCTTAATCAAGGCTGAGAGAGACATTTTGCTCACATAAGGCTGAAAACTGCCAAAACAGAGGTGAGGGGATTAAATCAAAGGTGTATAATAGGGAGGCAGATGTAGGAATGCCAAAAGACTTTGAACCCCTGAAATGGCAAACCCATTTTCCACCAGAGCCCCCACACAAAGACTTTACAATTTCAGTGGCAAAAGAAACAAGCCAAAAGATTTCCTCCATACCTTGGAATAATCCCCTAGAAAATTGCACTACCAATGCAAAGCTTATGTCAGTGTCTACAGGGAGCAGGTTTTCCTCTTTACTTGTCCCTCCTGATCTTAATGAATTCACCTGCCGTTCTGACATGCTTCTATGGCACTCAAAGCCCCAGAAATCAGTGTGCAAGGAGCTGTTCAGTGATGGCCTCTGTCCCAGTGGACATGATGTAACTCCTAAAAAGGCAACGACTGCTCATTATTCGTTATTTGCAGAGGGAATAAAAAAGATTTATATGGCACTAACGCATAGGTAAGTGTAAGTATCATTAGCAGTAATTACAGTAGCTGCCTCTATGATCCTCCTCTGTTATATGTGAGGCAGACTTCTTAAGTACAGGTTTGTCTGCTAAAAATCCTCTGTCACAACAGAGAGCCCTCTGCGATCTGCTCTCACCAGTCCTGTTCTGGTCGAGTGGGCTCCTTGAGGGAAGCAGTGCTTCCTGGAGGGAAAGTACTTCACAGACTGCTTGCTGTGTCCCTTTTCCCACATGCATTCACCAACAGCTTTGATACCAGAGACAGGGCTTTGCCAAATCCTCCAAGGCACAGCACAGCAGAAGGCCCTGACCCCTGCTCTTGGAGCAGGAAAACTTCTTGCTTCAAGCTAACATTCAACAGGGGACCAGAGGTGTGAGGAAGGTCTTCTGCATAAGCAGTTGTTGGTGGGTAAGGGGAGCATTAAATAGGATGAAGAGGGTGTGGACTGAAGATAGGCAGTAAGATCTTCTGCGATGCAAGCAGCAGCTTTGTGCAACAATGCAGCACAACGCAGAGCCCAGAGGCTGCAGCTGTGTCCACCCAGTGCCAGTGGTTCCCTCTGTGTGACTGCAGAATCACAGAATCATAGAATCACAGAATGGGACCATAGAGACTATCTAAGTCCAAACCCCCTGCTGTGGGTTGGGTGCCCCCCACCAGATCAGGCTGCCCAGAACCGCATCCAACCTATGCTTGGGCACCTCCATGAATGAGGTATCCACAGCCTCTCTGGGCAGCAGTGCTAGTGCCACGCTGCCTTCTGAGTAAAACATTTCTTCGCAGCATCTATCCTAAATCTCCCCTCTTTTTGTTTAAAGCCGTTCCCCTTTGTTCCAGGGCCCTGGCCTAGCCCATGCTTGCACCCAAGAGGTAGCGAGGAGAGGAGCATCAACCACAGCCTCATCACTCCCACACAACCATGAGTTGCCTTGTTTCTGCTTAATGAGGTGAGGATTAATTAGAGGAGGTAATGGGCTTCCGTGGACAGTGCTGTCAAGTGCCACTGGCTGCTATGTGTTGATTCTGTCATCCCACAGTTGCTTTGCAGTGACTACAGAACAGGCATAAAAGGAACTTGGCCTTCCCTAGTTCACAGCAGATCCTTTAGGAAGGACGGCTGATGTTGAGCAGTACTGAGCAACACTAAGTGTACACTTGGCACTTGAATAACTGTTCATGCCAGAAAAGAGCAATTCTGTAACACACACACTGCTTGAGAAAAGGTGACGTGGGAAAAGCTATGTTTTTATAACTCCAAACAAAACATACATAAAAAGGCATTTTCAACACTAGCAGTGGTTACTCCAGGCCATCTGCCAATGGGAGCATGATGACGAAAACCACAAATAAGCTGGAGGATGTGAACCAACAACACAACATTTGTATTCTATTACTGTTGAAAAATAGGGGCAGAAAGTATAGGGAAATTGTCTTTGGCATTTGTTTCCTTTAAACAAAAAGTTGCTTGCCTTAACTTTTTCTTATAAATGCACTTTTCATCTGCTGGGGGAAATGCTGCTCAGAGAAGGCCCAAAAATTCCCAGTGCAATAGTTTTCGCTTTATTCCTTCACTCATAAGGTTGGGGTAACTCTCACCACCCTGGCCAGCCCACCTGGAAGCCAGTGTGCACTCTCCTTCATGTAACCCAGTTCAGAGAGAATGAACAAGCATTACGCTTATGCTATCCCATTTCTGCATTTGCTCTACGCAGAGCTCAGGGCAGAGTGCCAATGCTGTGTGTACAAAAATAACTGAGCCCTGACTTTTCTTCTTAGATCCTGGCAAGGAAGGTTAGAAATTCACTCACCTACAGCAAACTTGGGGCCCCTTTAACAGCTCCTCCAGGACTGTGTTTGCCTGTCCTGTGGGACAGGTGATGTATGAGATTTCATTTCATTTTCTCAAGACATGACATTTTTGTTGGCTCATGGAAGGGGAAGATATCTCATGCCCTACTAAAGATCTTCGCATGAGCACACCTGAGGGCAGACAAAGCTTCTGCGTTCCCAGGAGACCGTGTGAAGTGGGATGTGCTGTGAGGGGGGACAAGGCTCCTTGAGAACTGTCTGTCATGAAGGAAGAGCAATCATTTTGAGAAGAGCAGGTGTCCTGGGCCTCTTCTACACTGCGTGAGTCATCTGGGACACAGGCAGATCCCTGCCCTATGGAACAGGAAAGAAAAATGGCACTGAGATCTCATGTAGTTGCTGCAGTTTGGAATCTGATGACCTTCACTGATCCTGTTCATCAAAACACACTTTGAATTAAATTACAGTAAATCCAGTGAAGACCCTTTTCATGCTAATTGAGTATGCATGGACCACTCTGATTCAGACTGAGTGTAAAGGCACTTAATAGATCACTTCATGCTCATATTTTTAAGACACTATCAAAAAGACCTTGAAAATACAACACAAACATAACTAAGTGTTCTCAGACAAAGGGATCTCCCAAAGTTTATCTATGGAGGTGTTTGAGGAAAGGGTGGATGTAGTACCTAGGGACAAGGCTTAGTGGGCAACATTAGTGCTAGGTGAACAGCTGGACTGGATGATCTTAAAGGTCTTTTCCAAACCTACTGATTCCATGATTCTATGATTCCATGAATGTAAAACATCAGGATTGTCTGAGTTACTACATTTAGCTACAGAAATGCCATCTAGAAATGTCTTGCTCATTACAGAAGCTGTAACTGCTGAGTGTATAATGCAGACATCAGAGCAGAGATCCCAGCTATGGGCCCTCCACGTGCCCTCCTGACTCATCACAGTCTTCCTGCTAACCTGGGCACGCGGCACTGCCTACAGCAGAGATCAAAGCAGGGCCAGAGCTGGGCAAGTGGGCTGAGAGACAAAGAAGCCACAAATGGAGCTGCACACTTACTAATGAAAGCCAGGGATTTGCAGGCATCAGGGCAAAATGACCACCTTGGGATGGCAAAAAGCTGGTTCTTCCTGATTTACAGAACTTGCTGTGGGAGAGGCATGTGGGGAAGGGGAGTCTCTCTTGTTAGGGTGAGCCAGATCCGGGGTCATCCAGTGGCAGCTAGGAAAGAGGACAGGAGTCTGGACCATCTCAAGAGGCAGAAACACGCACAAGTCTTACCGCAGCCTTGTGGTGCTGAGGCTCTCAGTTAACTGAGCTCTTGAGCAATGTCTTGTTTCTGACCATTCCAGAAGTGGCTTTTTACAACTGGAAAAACAATTACTTATTTTCTTTCAGTGTACCTGATTAAGTTAAAAGAAAACACCCTGACAAATGCCACTGCATCACAAGATAGGCTTTGATCAGCTGGAGCTGCCAATGCTCCTCAATGCATGCTGTACATCACTGACTTGGCTGGCTGCATTTGTCTGCTTCCATCAACTGTTCCTGCAAGGGAACCGTCTGCTGGAAAGG
Organism: Phasianus colchicus; assembly: GCF_987193195.1. NCBI lineage: Eukaryota > Metazoa > Chordata > Aves > Galliformes > Phasianidae > Phasianus > Phasianus colchicus. The sequence goes on along the minus strand of NC_143459.1, from coordinate 6,643,585 downwards.
GCAGCATGGGGGAGAAATGGAGTTACTGGATAACCCCTGAGTTTTCTCAGAGGGAGAACTCAAGAGCACTTTGTGTTTAGAATACCATCCAGCTATGGTAAGCAAAGGCCGGATGAAAGTGCATTTCTGAGCAAGATTTCTGCAAGAACTGACCTTCCAGCAATAAAAAACCTTCAACAGCTCCCATGGGTCTTGGGCACCCATTCAAACTCAGCAAAGGAGGTTCAGGTCCATGGAGTACAGGTACTACTGGCCTTCTTGGGCACTACTATGGTGGGGAATTGTCTCTCCACCCCTAGTGTGCAAAAGTGTTCCCGCCTGGAAACAGCACTGTTCAGCTCAAGGACCAGAGCACAGATTTCAGACTTGGCTTCCAAAGATTCTGCTCAGGAAAGGAGATAGAGGTTAGAGACAAGTATGGGAGAAGGAGAAACACTGCTGCTGAAATGCTATGGCATTTGACATAAGATATGCGGAGAGATTCCAGAAACTTGCTTTATGGTTATAAAAAAAAAAAAAAGAAAAAAAGCAAGCCCCATTTCCATTATCCTTTTATTTCCTGCTAATTGTTCAGTACTCTTTCCAGTCTGGAGCATGAAGCACCATGGCTGGCTCATCTCCTGCCTACCGGCTTTGTAGGTTATCTGGGGTGCGGTGAGGAGGAAGGGGGAAAAGGAATGACGGGATGCGGAGCAGATGATGCTCATTAATTTTGGAAGAAGATATAAAAAGTAAGCATTAAAGTCTATCCGAAATACAAGGATTCAGCTGACTGAGAGCTCATCTGCTTCTATCTCTTGGCTAATCGTGAAGGCACTTCTGCTGTGTCACTTCAAAGGCTCAGCACAGCTGGGAGGGTTTTCATCAAAGCTTCTGTATGTCTGGGGGAGGTTTCCCCCCCATGAATATACATCACTGGAGGCTCATTTTCCCAGCTTTTCCCATGCCTCTCTCTGATTGATCCTCATTTCATTCAGATGAGTTCTTTCTCTCTGGATGGCTAAAGGGCAAGAGACAGCTCCCTCCAAAGCTTTCCCACTTGCCTGATGCCTCTCTGAAGCTTTTCCTCTCTTCAGAGTGGGGGAGGGAGGGAGCTGTTCAGACAAGAGATTGAGCCTTTAAATTAAATTCTTGTCATCCAAGGGCTGGGCCTGATAGCAGCGGGGGTGGGAAGCATTTTCTCCCAGTATCGAGACTCTGGCCGGATCCTCATCTGGTGTAAATGTGTATCAGTGGATCAACCTCAGCAGTCATGAGATCTGAACTCTGAGCCTTAAAACACTGCCCCTCTGTAGCAGCTGGATGAAATCAGCATCATCCCCTGTGCTCCGCAGAATACGTGAGCTCCACAGCCAAGGAACACTTGCTGAAGTTGCTCAATTCCACCTCTTTTTCAGTGGGGAGGGAGGGCTGGGCAGCCTGGTGGAATTTCAAACACTCAGCCACCCTCAGCCAGGTTGGGATTTCACAATAGCCCAGGCCCTGGGTGCACCCAGCACGTGCAAAGTGCTGGTGGAAACGCGGGACCCTCTCCTAAGCTCAGAAGCGAGCTCAGCCCTCCTGGAAATTCTGGGCCTGGTGCCATGCAGTTACAGCACGTCTCCTGGCTGGTGGCCAGACCAGGAAGCCCAAACCTCACCCTGGCTTTTCCACCCTCCGCTCTCTCGCTGCTTATTCCCTGGGGCCAAAATGACCCCAGGAATCGGCAGGTCAAGACAGCGCTGGAGCAACTGGAAGCACTCCCTTATACCACTGATAAAGGAACTCAATTTGAGTGATACTGTGTTCTTGGTGATGCTTTTTAAAAGAAATATTACAAATCTCCTCTGCAGTGACCCAAGAAAATGAGACAGACTTAAGAGGGCATCCATCTGGTCAGTCCTCTCTTGCACCAGTGACATCCACAGAATATGGGGACATTCCAAGGGCAGCAGAGCAGCACAGCAAGCATGGACCATCCACCAAGTCTTACAAGCAGAGCCTGCCTGTGTCCTTACAGCAGGAAACATCCTCTCTTAGCTCAGAGTCCCACCAGCCTGGAGCTCTGACAGGGGGATCTAACAAAGTCCCCAAGGACATGTCAACCTCCTGGGGACTCTTCCACTGCCATGATGTCTGTTGGCACCTCCAAATCCTGTCCATCACATTCAGTTCCAGACTGCTGCCCTCCCCTTTCAGCAAGAGCCTCTCTGGAGAGGCATACAGAGCCCACTCAGTTGTGTTGCTCCTGCATGGGACTGGGACGTTCCTTCTCACAGACCATGATGGGATTTTCCCTCATCCATCCCCTAAATGGGTAATTGGACCTTGAATGGTGTATCACTTCTTTCACTGGGATGTGTGGTTGCATCTACTTTGACACAAGCCCCTTTCTGAACTGCAAGTTGGCAACAATAAAAAGGAGAAGTCTTTAATTAGTTATCTGGCTAATTAACTTTTACAGCAGTGTGTAGCTTTGGCATCCAAATACTACAATGCAAAACACTGCAAACATTCAAACAAATGCTGCCCTCCCTGCCAGGAAGTGCAGCTGCCACTACAAGTGGTTGCAGAACAGCATCTTGCTGCCTCAGTGTGGAAATCCACCTCTGGGCACCCCACACACCTCCTTCTGCAGTAACTCACCTAATGGTGATGTCCACATTAAAAACACAGTACATACACAGCTTCCCAATGTCATGTGCTCCCTTACCAGCGTGTGCATTCACTCCACTATTGAGTGAAATCCACTGAAGACAAAATGTGTTTCCTGCTTGAAAGGAGTATGTAGAGACCCCTGCATCCCCTGTCCAGAAAGGGGAAGAAGAGCCTCATAACAAGGGCCAATGCATTGCATCTTGCAGTCCTGAGCCCCCCGAGAAACCCCCAAATTAGGCAGGGTGGCATGGCACACAGTACAGAAATGCTTTCAAGGGACAAGCTCTGAAGCCTGTGGAATGACCCCCGAGAGCACAGTTTGGCTCAAAGAGTACAACCGACAGGTTGCTAGAAATAAGTCGCTCTCTCTGTTGGAACATGCAGGGTCCCCACTGCTTTTCCCACGCTGATCGGTGAGAGGTGGGGGTTTCGAGAGGCATGGTGCCCCCAGGAGGTTCCCGTGTTGTTGTATCTGCACTGCGGGCTAGCAATCATTTGACTCTGTGCACTGGAGTTTCACCGTTACTGCAAGTCCAGGCAAGCTCCCTGACTGCTTTCAGCATGAATAAAAAGGTGCTGTAAAGGGGAGGGGACAGATTTCAAGAAACATGAGAAAAGCGTAAAACCCTATAGTGACATGAGTCCACTGCCTGAGCAGTGCCATTTCACACTGCTGCCCTGCTGCTTGGGGCAGGGGCACAAAGGCAGGACAGGTCCATGATTTCAGGCTGGGACCCGAAATAAGTCTGCTCTGTTGCAATTCCGGCTTTACGTGAGATCCATATAACTACTGCATTTAATTCACTTGTGGTAGAAAACCAGTTGGCAGGTCTGGGGCTCTGCTGGAGAAGCAGGTGGTTGCCTTTCTGGTGATGCAGCCAGCTGCCCGCAAAGGATAGTGACGGGAATTTTAGCAAGGCAGCACTGTGTTTGCACACCACATGGCTGCATGCAGAAAGCAGGTCACAGGGAAGGTGAAAATGAAGTCAGTTTTCATTGTTTGTTTGCTGTGAACAAATAAATAAACCCTCGGGAGGGAATGGGCTCATCCCATGAGAGCAGGGTTTTTTGCCTTATTTAGCAGGGGCTTCTCCTGCTGAGGAAAAAAAATCTCTGCAGATCTGCCCCTATTACATGATGAAGCAGCCAGGGACAGGGCAGGTACAATCGTCCACGCCACTGCCATGGGACAAGAGATGAAGAGAAGGTCTTTCCCTTTCGTACAGACATGCATCATACCTGCCCTCCCCAAAAGAGAGGAAGATCTGAACCTGGAAGTGACAGTGATGTCTGTAAAGCCCCCTGCTCATCCGTCTAAGCTCCAGTCAGGACAGCTCTCCACCTGCACACAGCAGCACCCATTCCACCTGACTGCAGCGTTAGTGGTAATGAGGTTGGAAAGGGAAGAGGGTCTGCTGACTGGTGACTGTACACTGCTTGTGCAGGTATGAAACAGCTGGGAAATGCTGCACTCTCTTGGGAAGCTCCCAAGGCTTTATACAAGCACCCTTATTACCTACCAAAGCACAATGGCCTAATGAAGCTCTGACACAAATCCAGTATTTAACACCCTGTTGGGACTAACAGGGTCCAGGTGTCTTTGTGGGATTACTGTAGTCTCCTTACCATGCAGAAGCAGACTTAGAGGTGCATACATTCTTTAATTGAAAGCCTTGTATCTGGAACTGCATCAGCTATAGCTGCTGTGTGTGTTTTGTAGACTTGGATTCTTTGGAAAATCCCAAACCAGAAATAAAAATAAAGAATGTGAAATGATTCGTAGCATCTGTATGGAAAATACATTATCTCGTTTGTTTTGTTTTTCATTTTAAATATTTCCAGGCTTGGTTTAAAAACCAAATCAAGTCTGTTCTCTTCTTTTTCTCTTGGTGACAAGTTGCTGAGATGCCTGTCTAGGTCAAGGGGACACTGCTGTATTTTATTTAGCATCACTCAGCTCTGCCGACTTTTTAACCCTCCCATTACCAATAGCAATTTGTTCTTTTTCCGCAGAAAGAGGAAAATATTTTCCCCACCAGCTCAGGCTGCCCAAGGCCCCAACCAACTTGGCCCTGAATGCCTCCAGGGATGGGGAATCCACATCCTCTCTTGGCAGCAGTGCCAGCACCTCATTGCCCTCTTAGTAAATAATCTCTTCCTAACATCTGACCAAAATCTCCCCTCTTTTAGTTTAAAGCCATTCCTACTTTTCCTGTCACTATCAGACTGTGTAAAAAGTTGGTCCCCCATTATAGTCTCCCTTCAGTACTAGGAAGCCACAGTGAGGTTTCCCTGCAGCCTTTTCTTCTCCAAGTTGAACAGGCCCAACTCCCTCAGCCTTTCTTCATAGGAGAGGTGCTCCTGCCCTCATATAATTGTCACAGCCCTATTTTGGACCCATTCCAACATCTCTGCATCCCACCTGTGCTTGGGGCCCCAGGCCTGAACACAAAACCAAGCAGAAAACATCTACTCCTTCCTGCAAACTGTGGTCAAATGAAATGTTCTTTAACTTTCAGTTATGGATCATTACGGTTTGGTTTCCCATGGTGCCACTCAGACCAGAGATGCCTTATTAAGTGTTGCTAAGACGTGGGCTTTTTCTCACCTGGATCTCGGCACGCAGCACACACAGCTCTCTGCCAGGACCAGTGCGTGGGTGGGGCAGGAGCAGGAAGGAGTGGGATGACAGCACTTTCTGCCGGCCAGTTCCCCCAGCGGTTTCACAAAGCCACACCACAGCATGCAGTGGCCGCCCCGCAGCACGCTTCCTGCAGTGCCCCTCCTCAGGAAAGGACCGGGCAGGACGGGTTACTCAGAGAGGGTTTGCCCTCGTAGTCTGAATCATGTAGCGCGGACAGGCGAGACAAAACATTGTGTTCCTCAGCTGTCAGCGGTATGCAGAGGCGCAGATACAGCGCTCAGAGGAGGGACAACCCCTGTCCCAAAGCATGGACGTGACTGAGTAGACCAGCGGGAGAATGCGCAGTGATTAATGGATTTGCGCAATGCATCACTAAGCCCAGACCCTGCAGAAGCCGCATGGTCGCTATGTGCAAACCGCCAGGCTCCCAGCAGCGCGCTGACGGCTGCAGCAGCGTTCTACCCCCCACGTCTCTGTAGCTGCTGGCTCTGCGTACCGTGCAGGTAAGGCGGAGGGGGGTCAACGCCCAGTGGGACGGGACAGCCAATCGCACTACGAAGAGACAGCGAACTGCACTGAGCGCGGCGCGCACACGGCGCCGACCCGGAGGTAGGTTCCGGAAGTAGGGGTGGGTTCCGGTAGTCGGCTCCGGAAGTTCCCCCGACCGGAGCGCGGCTCATCTCTCCGGGTGGCAGCGCCTCCATGCGGCCGGAGCTGGGAGAGCCGCGCAGAGCCCGGCCCCGCCCGACCTGGCCCTGAACGCCTGCAGAGATGGAGCACCCGTAACCTCTCCGGGCAGCAGCGCGAGCGCTTCACCGTCCTCTGAGCAAAACATCTCTTGGTACCATCTAACCCAAACCTCCCCTCTTTTAGTTGATGCCACTCCCCTTTGTCCTGTTCATCATGGTTCAGAGCACAACCCAAACATGGAGCTTCCCACCTCTGCACTCTGCTTTCCACACTGGCATCGTTCTGTACCTTGTAGAACGTACTCTTGGCCTGATAACATACACTGAGAGAAAATCCTTGGCTCCTCATGAGTATGAGACTGACATAACTTCACGTAATTCTGCTAACAGGTTTCTATACCTGCTAGGTTATTATCAGGTATCTCATGCAGTAAAACATTATTTGATTTCTATAAATATTTGACAGCCACACAGGTAAATTCCAAAGGTCACTTTTTATGAGGTGCCTCAGAGGAAAGGGCTCATGCCATGTTCTGTTCTCACGTAGCCTGTTCCAGAGATCAGCTCTGTTACACCGGAGGGCATTGTGCTGCAATCTTTGCAGCATTTCTGCTTTCATCCCAAGCAGTCTCACCTCTGCTCCCTCTTCAGTTCAATGAGTAGTGCCACATTTGGGCTGCACAAGGAAGTGAAACTGTGCACATGCGTGTCAGTAATTAACCACATGTTCCTCCACCATCCATACAACTTAGTACAGGAAAACAATACAATGAAAAGGTAGCAAGGAAAGAAATAAATTACATGTGGAAAAGTTCTGCTGCAGCATGTCTGCATGGAGAATCAGAGTGCTGGCAGTTCTGTGCTTCCTGTGGCAGCCCAGAGGTACGTCATGGCTTTGTCACTTTCGCTTTGCTGGGCTATGTGGCTTTGCTTGGGGAAGGGAAGACATAGACAACATGTTGAAAGCAACAAGGATGGGAATGATTTTCATCAAGTAAAACATTTCACTGTAAAGAAATGGCAATTTAAAATCGAAGAATCATAGCATGGCTGAGGTTGGAGGGGACCATAAAGACCATCCCACTCAAACCCTTGACTGTGGGCTAGTTGCCCCCCACCAGCTCAGGCTGCCCAGGGGCCCATCCATGGTCTTGGGCACCTTCAGGAATGGGGCACCCACAACCTCTTTGGGCAGCAGTGCCAGTTATCTGACTATTGAATGAGTCTTGTTGAAGACTGCAATGTACGTGTTTATTTACCGGAAACAGCTGGTGACAAAAAGTACAAGTGGTGAGCCTGCATGCTGCATTCTGCTGTACTTGTGACATGTCTGCCTTTATGAGTTGGAAGTGGATGGGTGGAGTGACCCAGTGGTGTGTGCCTGATCTGAGCTTCAGGAGGTGAGAGAACAAGGGAATCAGGATGGAGTTTGTGGGGTTGTGAAACAGATCACAGGAGAATCCAGTGAAACTATGGGGGATGCTGCTCCAATTACAGAATTGGATGGCTCACACACATTGCAGTCCTAATTCTGACAGCTGTTGAGATGAAGATGTTTTGTGGTGAGGTGAGGAAAACACAACAACAGACATACCTGTTTCCTCAACTAGTTTACAGTCATAAGTGAATTGAGCTGCTGTGCCCCAAATTTTGAAGCCACCTTTGTCAACAACAGGTGATATTTCCTATTTCCAAAGCAGTGTTTAATAATTCACTTAATTTCCTTTTTGATCAGGTCATTGTCAACTTCCTTCTCCTCAGAATGTTACATTACTGTCAAAGAATTTTGATATGATTTTGACATGGACTCCAGGAGAAGGATCTCCACCAGATGTGTTGTACACTGTGAGGTATGAAAGGTGAGTGCTTACAAAGGGAGTCTGATAGGAAATATGGCACAGGGCAAACATCTCTGGGTGTGCTTAATCAGAGTCATTATGATCAGTGATCTGACTGCATTCTTTCACCAAAGTCAATCCTTTTTTGTCTGGAGAGTGCCCTGAACTTTCAGCAAGATTCAGCATCCATGCAGGAAAACACTTCCTTCACTTGCTGTATAAATTATAACAAAAGATGTTTGATATGGTGTGTTTGTTTCTTGTTTTAGCAAGACACGCATGGACAAATGGATAAAGGTTCCTCATTGCAGAAATATTCACAGTATCTCTTGCAACCTCACGTGTGTGATTCCAAACTTCTTCATTAAATTCCGGGCTCAAGTAAAAGCCACTTCTGGACAACTCCATTCACCATGGGTAAAATCACAATTCAAGGAATACCATTTAGATGGTGAGTGTCTGTTAGGTATAGCCTGGCTGGAAGGACATCCCAGCAACAGTATCTGCATGAGCAAATTAGTTAAGCCACACATAGCAGGAAGAGAAACATGAAGTTTTATGAATGCCAGAATTGAGTGGGCACAAGGTACAGTGAGCAATGATGATTTGAAATTAAGTTTTGTAGCTGGTATCAGAATTTGTTTCATCAGTGCTCTAGGTGAATGAACTGGTTTCAAGCTCACCACAACAGAAAGACAGTATCACTGGGGCTATGTTACATTAAAAAACGAGATGTTCCTTTACCCTCCTCCTTCCTTCCATGTCCACCACAAGATATCAGCTAGATGTTTAGATCAGCCAAATAAAACATTACTTCTGTGAAACTACGATGTCAGAAAGCACTATTCTTACGTCTGGTCACTCATTTATAGTGGAACTGGCTCCTCCACTGCTAAACATGAATGTAAAGGAGAACGTAATCCATGTGAATGCCACTTTTCCTATGGCCAGCTGTGTGGAGAGTTTATCTTGGATGTATGACTTCAACTTTTGGGAAGCTGGATCTGAAGACAAGGTCAGTAAAAGAGGTACTACATAGATGAAATGAATAGAGGAATGAAGCTGAAGTGAAATAGCTGCAAATATCTATGCAGGAAGTGACTGGAGGCTGGCCTAGAGAAATTGAAATGGCCACACCAGAGTTAACTAAAGCTGGAAAAGAAATGAGTGTGTTACATGCAGTATTTTTGTTTTATTGGTAGTTCTGTTTCTTACTCTATTTTTATTTTTATCTATTTAGATGTGATGTTCAGAGGCAACTGAACAGTCAGAGAAAAATCCAAGGTTTAGAACAGCTAGTTTGGGTGCTGCTAACAGCATAGCTGTGGCAACAAAGAGCATAGCACAGACATGAAGAGATGCTTACTACAAATAGCAAGCAAGACAAGTGCCTCACTACACACCTTCCAACCATTGGTGCCGTGCAAACAGGATGATGAGACTCATGGCAAAAAGGGTAGAGAAACATCATCCCAAAAATGAGAGAGTCATCTTTCTAACCCTCTGTTCCTTTTGTTTCCAAACAGAAGCAATACAGAAATATCTTTAGGAAGAAGGCAGTGACTATTGACACCACTGCACTCAGAGGCAATTACTGCTTGAATGCCAGATCCTCCATTCAAAGCATTGACTTCAAGCACAGTAAATTCTCCCAGCCAGTGTGCATGCTGTTAAACCATAAAGGTATGATACTCCTGAGGAAGGATGTACTAAGATATCAGATGAGATTACAGAAAGTCAAAGAATTCCATAAAAATCAGCTTTTCAGGAAAAAAAAAAAAAAAAAGCTTGCTGTTAAATTGTTTGGATTTGGATTTTCAAGTGAAAGGTTTCTGCCTTCTGTAGCAATGTTTTCATTGGAAATATCCAGCCCTAAGATATTTCCTGAAAATCCTGAATTATTATACTTGAGTTATGTTACCACTAAAGCCTTAGGAATTTTCAAATTTCTCCTGGAAGCGGGGAAAAAAAAAGTCAATAAAGCCTCATCCTTTACCTGCTCTAATTAAGGCACTGGCTGGTATCAACAATCATTTCTACCATTTCTGACTTAGAGGCTGATCTTAGGCACATCTGTCATCCTTTTCGCTGGAAAAATAGGATCTTGAGCCTTAACAATTTCAGAGATCTCGGAAAGAAAAGCTGACCATAAGAGTCCATTATTAGCATAAAATATACAACCTTCAGGAAACTTGTTTTTGTCTTTTTCTGTTTCACCAGGGGAATGGAAGTTCCGCTTTTCCATCATGATCCCTGTCTGTGTCCTCTTCATCCTTCTGACAAGTGCCTCCACCATCTGGCTGCTGAAACAAGATGGAAAGCATAAGCAGATGCCTCAAGCTTTGGTATGGCCCAAATGCTGGAGTACCTTCCCAGATCAAAATCTGGCTGATTTTCAGAGGGTATCTGGGAAGGAGTGTAAAAGTTGCTTATGGTCTGTGCTTCTCAGTTCTGCATTCAGAAGTCCCTTTATAAGAGAGCTTTGATTCTGGCGTGTCCTATATCCAAAATTTGCTTTGAAAAGCATCATTGACCTATTTTGTGTCTTTTTTCCGATAGGATTTATCGAATTGTAAAATTGCTGGCCCAACCTTTTGCTGTGAGCGCAGAGAAAATGAATTCCTCATAGACTGTCTTATCTGCACAGATAAGCCAATGTCACAAGGGAAGAAAAACAAAACTTTAGCACAAAACAACAAACTATGGATGGCTTCCTTCCTACCATCATCATCAGAAGAAGAGGAAGAGGAAGAGGAAGAGGAAGAAGACAGTGGTAGTTTCATCCCATACACTGAAATGCTTCAGTTTCCAATGAGACACTTCATCTTTCAAACATCCAGAACAGCTGATGCAGAAACTATCTTGGGCTCCACATCTGGAGGTCTCTTTGTGGATGGTGGATCCGCATTTGACTTAAGCGCCCTCGGTTTCTCTTTCTTTCCCATGAGAAAGAATGAGGTGGACTCAGGATCCCAAGGAAATGAAAAGGCATCACGTTCTCACAGTTCCTCTTTGGGAAGAATATCACTCACTGATGTGAGATTCCCAGGTCCCAGGGAACATGGACAGCATGATACAGACAGCGATGACTGCCTAGAAGTGAGCCTTCTTCACACACTAGTGAACAAGAGTTGCACCAGGCTTCCAGCTGATGAACACTGCCTGTATAGGAAAGATCATGATTTTACCATATGTTACCAGAAACCAACACTTGATCAGCCTGTCCAGGTCAATGAGAACTCGCTGCTCAACGAGGATCCCAGCATGGAGAAACTCATTTACTTTCAGACATTACAGGTGGCAGAAGATGAAGGTATTGCAAGTGACTGTGACAGTGATAATTTCACAGAAGGGACACCTCCTACATCCATGGTGCTAAGTGATGCATTTAGAACTTCAGATATGGAAAATAGATATGATAAAAAGTTTAAATTCAAAGGCTATCAGCACTCACATTACATGAGAAGGAGCTAGAGTGTACCTTGCAGTTCTGTGGCATGCCTGGAAGATGCTAGAGAGCTACAGAAATCCAGGCAAGGATACCTGGACAAGAACAAGGACAAATAATTGATAGTGCTGTGGATTGTTTGTGTTTGTTTTTTGATGTTTTTGTTGTTGTTGTTGTTTTTAATTTAGAGATAGAGATACTAGATAAGATTTTTTTTCTACTGATATCTGGTCCATCGAAGATATGGCTTTGGGACACAAAAGGTGTATTTTTTTTACTGCTAGGTAATGTACATTAACTGTGCTTCTGTAGGAATACAGCTGTGATAGACATTAAACTATGACATGGGACACCATCTGAACCCAGCAGGGGTGAGGCATGCAGTGATACCTTTGGTAGGTATCGCATTGCAAACATGCAGTGCCTTGTGTTCTCTTGAGCTTTGCCATCAACCTACAGAGATCACCTTCTATGTTTCAATGGAGTGAACCAAAGTCACAGTGAGAAATGTGTAGCATGTTTATTTATTTATTTTGTTTATTATACAAATGTACTTGTTTTTTTTCCCCTGCTGTGCAGGATGTTTGAGAGATGCCGTATGCAGAAGTAAAATATTTTCATAGATAAATCTCTGTGTGTGCTTTCATATTTCACACAACTACAAAGAGTGGCTGTAGCTGATCTTAAAAAGCAATATATTTTAAAACAGGACTCTGTCATAGGCTTCCCATTTCTACTCTTTTTTTCTGAGTGGGGTTGTATGAGACTTCCCAGCCAGGTCTCCAGCTGGGTCACTGAAAGAGAAGGATTGCAACTCTCTGAGCCAAGAATCAAATCAGAAGACACAGGAGAGACAGGGCCTCTCTTTGCTGGGCAACACTGACTATTTTTAATTTGTGCCCTTTGCATCTCATGGAAACATATTCTCCTAGGTTTCTTTCTCCTTCCCCCACTCCCCCCCAGTAAAAAGACATGGAGGAAAGCAATATGTTTGAAGAAAGAGGGAGAAACAGAATTGTTTCATGTGAGGGAGGGATATCAATGTTGATATCTCTAAAGAATCGGAAGAAAACATCAGAAAGAGGTAGGGTGCTGGGGTTGCTTCAGAAGAGGAAAGCAAGATGTACTAATTAAAATCCCACCTTAAAATCAAAGAAGGAGGTGGTTAAAAATATTACTGAACTAGAAACCTCTATTTCTTACCCATCACCCCCAAGGTATCCTTAGGTTCATCCTGTATTGAAATCCCTCCTCTTAATTTAGAAAGATACAGATCATCCAAATATAATTACCAACCAATTTCTTGAGCAATCAAGAAAATCCCCAAAGCCTTTAGTTACAGGAAGCTCAGAAGTTGAGTAACTTCTACAAAATTACTTGGATGTGTCATAACTTTCCCAAAAGGGCCTGTGATCAATTCTCTGTCTTGTCCAGGTTCTCCCAGGATGAGAACTGGAGGGAAGGCTGCAAACCAGATAAGCCTTACTGGAGGAGGCAACATCCCACTCTTGGATGTCCTTTGCCCAGGCTTGAGACCTTCTTTCCACTGGAAAAGGATGAGGAACAGCCAGAGCACCTTGCTCCCTCTGTCAGTCTGTATCTTCTACCTTACCTACTGGCTGTAGGTATGCAATGAGTAAAGAAACTCTCCCTTTTCATTGGAAGAGCTGTGATCCAGTTCACCAACAAATCTGGGCATTGCTCAGCTGCTGAAGAAGCCTGGAGGAATTTGAGTCTTATGCAGTGGCCCAGTTAGTCCTACACATAATCAAGAACTCAGGACAGGACTTTCTCATTTCGTCAACAGTTATGCCCATGGGATAAAGTAATCCAGTGAGGTTACCCAGTCTGTGTTGAGTGAGTAGTTAGATGATAAAAATTCAAAAGCAGTGCCTAAGAGAGCTTTCTAAGCTTCAAGTTAAGCTATACGTGTGAAGCTTTCTCCACTTATGATATCTTAGGAAAAATAAGCAGCATGCAATAGTACCAGTTCTTCTGGTTTTACACACTTCTGGTGGTTCTAAATCCACAGCTCCTGAAGACAGGCTACTGGTTTTCACTAAAGAAGGAAATGTCTTCCCTTTTTCTGAGAAGAAGTTGAAAATGTGACTGAACAACACCCTAAAAGCCTAAGAAAGGAATGGAAAATGAGCTATGTCTGTTTCTTGCTTAGATTTCATATAAATGTGTAGTTTTTTATTGGGTGATATTGATGATATCCAGAATAGAGCCTCATAGTGTCATCAGCCGCTAAAATTAACTGTAGGTCTACAGGTGAGAAAAGCTATGAAAAAAAACAAACAGGGGCAAGACACGCTCCTGCTACAGAAAAGCACCCTCCTTTCTATGTGAAAGGAAGACCTTCTGCAGCCACCCAGCAGGACGCACACCTTGGCAGACCTGATTTGTGCTCTGCCTGGTGCAGCAGGGCCATGTGAGTCATTTTGGCTCCCATTCACACCCAGTATGAATAACAGCAGAGCTTAAACACTACTGATCTGTTTTGACTTTCATTTCAGGAAAATATCGAAAGGTATTTCCTAGGGAAATAGGTGTCTTGTTTGCAGCAGTTACAATACCAGCTATGTGCAGAGCAGTAAATATTCACTTCCGGAGTTTTAAAAAGTTAAAGCTATCCAACCAGAAAAGCAAGCCCCAAAACTGAAAAATCTCAACAAGGGCCTTTAGTCAGGAAGCTCTTTATCGGGAAAATGGCATTTGGCTCTCTTTCAAGAAAAAAGACGGGGATTTTCTAAGCCTCTGACTTGTGCACCTTTGTACAGTTACGTGTGTATACTCGGAAGGAGTGTTCCTGTTTGTCCCTTAAATGCTCTCTTATGTGCTCACACATGCGTGCAAATCTTTTGCTGGTGATCTCAGATGAGCACGCAGGCGGGACAGCAGCTCTGCAGCCAGTTACTGAGCAACAAATCCAACCTGGCCTCACAAACAAGAATTTAGCTGTTGTAAAAGGTGATTCACCAGCACACTGGATCGACTGCTTGCTCTCCCAGCCCGCCTTGCACTGCTATTCATGAAGAAACTTCTGGTCGTCTTGGCTGTGTGTTCAGTGGTCGGTAAGTCCTGGCTTCTCTCCTATCTCTGATGGTGGTTGTTTCTGTTTGGATCTGTATTAGGGGAGGTAGTTTAGTTGTGTTTCCTGAAGGAAGACCTAGAGAATGAGCTGTTATTCAAGACTGTCCAAAAGCTCTCTGCTGTTTTGCTCTCACCTTTTAACATTTTCAAAGAGAAGAAAAGAGTCCTTCAATCTAAAGTGTTTGCCACTGATACAATATAAGCTGAATCCCAGAAGCGCAAAGGATATTTACAGACTTCAGTCCCCTGTGTCTTGTGCAACGAGGCATGTGAACAGAAGAACAGCTCTGATTTTAAAAGAGAAACAAACAAATCATGGAATCATGGAATTGTTGGAGTTGGAGGGGACCCTTGAGGCCATCTGGTCCCTCTCTTCTGCAGCACACTGGGACACCCACAACTCCATCAGTGCTCATCCCCTGACCTGGGATGTCTACAAGCATGGGACACGACCACCTCTCTGGGAAACCTGTGCCAGTGCCTCACTATCTGTAGTGTAAAAAACTTCTTTCTTAGATCTTGAATCTCCTCTCTTTTAGTTGAAAACCACTTCCCCTGTCCTATCACAACAGACCCTGCTAAATATTCTGTCCCCTTTCTTCTTATATCCCCCCCTAAATACTGAAAGGATCTTGTCCAGAGGTCACCTCCATTCTGGTTATAAATTTTCCTATATGCGCAATGTTGCTGCTTCTACCTGCTTAGCACACCACTTTTTTCCAGGGTATGTACCAATTTATAAATGCCATAAGGGGACTGCTCCTTTCCGGCAAGATCAGGCTGAAGCCCAAACTCTTTCAAGGAGTTGGTTGACACTGCAAAGCAAGAGTTAAGAGTAATGTATGTGCTGTGTAACTTTGAGGACTTGCCTATAGTTCGAATTTACAGAGCTTATCAGTTCTGAAGGTTACTGTCCCAGGTAGGTTTTCTGAATCAGCCTTCAGGAAATTCTGCGCTGTGTGTTCCCATGACGGAATGAAACCCAACTTCTCCAGGATGTGTCATGTGTTGCAGGTGGATTGCAGTTCTGGTATGCTCTGTGTGTTTATCAGACACAGCAGACACTGCTGCTTAGCAAAGCCAGAACCCATCGCCCCTGATGGGCCAAGGGCTGCAGAGAGCCCAGAGAGCTGTGTGCTTCACTCTGGCACACCCAGAGCAGAGTCCAGGCCCCAGGTCCTTGGCATGTCACTCTGCACAGGCAGTCTTCATCCCATAAAACAGATTGTGGGAGGTTAATGGCTGTCATACCCACAGTGGTGTGAAACTGATCTCAGCACATTACTTCCCTGAGTCTGGGCAGACAGCAGTGGCATTCCTAGACATGAATCTAGCCTTGAAATCAGGCTGTTCTTCATTTTCCATCCACTCAGCTGCTTTAAAAGAAACCTGATAAGACACTCGTGCATTCTCTTTTTGACTCTTAAGTTTTGAAGCCCTTCTGTATAAATTCCTGGCTTACATTCCTTTGGGATGAGCCAATGATCTGCAAGGCCTATACAGCAGTGTGCCTAAGATCCAAGTTATGCTTCTGTTCAAGCTTCTGCTTTGCAGCCCCCCTTTCGCAAACTGGGAGCGGGATGTCTGCTACTTCTGTTCACCAAAGGGCTGAGCACCCCTGGATTCGTGTTCATCTTAGGGCTGAGGTGCCAGAATATGCATTTTAACACTGGTTTCTTTGTTACTATAGGCATTGCGACTACAGAGAGGTCGTCATGTCTGAAACGTGCGGCATTTTCTTCTACAAACTTTGAGAACATTCTAACTTGGGAAACTGAAGCAGATATCCCTCCTGGCACTGTATTTGATGTCCAGTATAAACAGTATGTGAATTTTGCTTCTTTTTGGGATTTGGTGGGTTTTATGGCCACTTTTCTCAGAGAAGAGGGCCATGAAAGAAAAGTCAATGTTGCTGTTTCTGCTGCTTGTTTTGCTGTTACAGACATGGTTCTGCTTAGACAAGAACTCAGTAAAGGATAGGATTATTTAAACTGGCAGATGGTGCTTAGTTAAGCAATACTTTTACACCTTGACAGCTTTACGCCATAACAGAGTTTTGCCTTCAGCAACTTACTTCTCTCTGCTCTGCTGATTCACACTTTGTAAGTGCCAGTAATAGCAATTGCCTTCCTCTGGTTCAGTCACCAGAGCTACAAGAAATCCAACCTCTACTACATTATAGTTTTGTCGCATTTGGGTAAGTCTGCAAACTCAGCAGCAAATCTGCATGCAGTCGTTGGGTAAAAGAGCCCAGCAGTTGCTGGCTTGCAGGATGCTCCTGTGTGTGTGTGGCTTGAAACAAGCTGTCCTTCCTCAAAGCAACAGCCATGCAGAAGTGCCAATGGGAATGGATTAAGGGCTGTACCCAGGGGGGGTTTGATTGCCATTTAATTCCCAGCCACTTGCTAATTACAATAATGAATTTTAAAACTATTAAGAATTGTCAGAGCAGCCTGTCTGCATTATTCTGAAGGATTGTATTGCATCTACTCTACCAAACAACCTGAAAGATTTTTTGTCCTGTCAAAGGTATGGAGAGAAAGCCTGGCTTAACAAGCAGGAGTGCCAGAGCATCACACAACTCTTCTGCAATCTCACTCATGAAACAGAGAACTTCACAGAGCATTACTACGCCAGGGTGAGGGCTGCTGGCCACCGCTGCTTCTCCAACTGGGTGCGCTCAGAGAGATTTGAACCCAGAAAAGAGAGTATGTACCACTGCTGGGGATTCATCCTAAGTCTCGCTGATGTTTAGGATCATGTCTCCTCCATTTTCAGTACTGCAAGATTCTGTGCTTGCTAGGGAGGGAGTGAAAGCTTTCCAGGGCTAAAGAGGTGTTCAAAGCCAGGTAGGATAGGGCCCTGGGATGCCCTATCTTCGTGGGGCCAACCAGCCCATGGCAGGGAGTTGGAAGGGGATAGTCTTTAAAGTCCCCTCCAACTTCAGCCATTCTGTGATTCTATGATTCTAAGAAGATTTGCTGGACAAAGCAGCAAACAAGCACATGGGCAGGGCCACCCCTGAGGTCTGGCATCCAGCTGCAATTACAGGGGAATGTCATCTTGTCTTTGGAGGAAGAGCTGCTCTTAAGGTTGAAGAGTGGCAGGGGAGCTTGGTGAGAGAGATGATGGGCACTCTGAGCCCAGACAGTAATACGGGCATCAAAGCCACGAAACATTAAGTCCAGCAAACAAGCAGCCAGTCCAATGGATGCTCCGGGTTCCCAACACCCAAGCGGGCTGTACCAAACACACCACAAAGCCTCTGGAAATTCTCTGGCTGACTCTGTCTAAAATTTTTCCAATGTATGTGTCAAGAATAATTCAAGGATTCAGTAACAGTCAATGGAAGTGAAGAACCTTCACATCTTTGCACAAATCAAGCCATGAAAGAGAGCCATATCACTGCTCTGATCATTAAACATTCTCTTTCCATTGCAGCATAAGCCTTAACAATCCCAGTGAGGTGATCCTCCTGCCCAGAGCCATTCTTTTGACTTCCTTAAGCTATACATCCTTGAAGGAGTAATGAATGCTGCTTTTAAACATCATGTTATAGATTGAGTTACACCTGTGTTTAAATGTTCAGTATTGCCCACACTTTTCACTGCAGATGAGAGTAGATGCACAAGAGCTGAACGGCCCTAAAGACAAAATCTGAAGTAGGAACAGGGATTTAGGCAACAGTGCCCTGTGATGTGATCTGACACTCATCACATGCATGTGAAGGAAAGGGAACCAGCATACAGTGAGAACTTGGTCCCAAGGAAAAGCCTTGGGAAGGAATTTACAGAGACACATGTTGGCTGTAGGCAGCAGAATCCTGAGGGAAGACAGTATCTCTCGTCTCCTGATTTTTCCTATGTCCAACAAAACACAGATCAGAAACTGTTTTGTATGTAAGCAGACATCATCACTTACAGACTGGGGTGCATGTATAAGATAGGTTTAAAACCTGATAACCTATCAGCTATAATCTAAACAGCTGATGCTTTCTGTTCTGTATTTTCTAGCTATTATTGGAGCACCAGAAGTGGAGTGTATTCCTCATGTACGGTCCATAAAGTTTCTTATACACCCCCCTTATACGCCTCTGAGAGGTGAGGATGGCCACCAGCTAACCATAGAGGACATTTACAGCAAATTCAGTGCTGTTGATTATCACTTAACAATATTCAACCAGAGGACGCATCAAAAGGTAATGGACAACCTCATGGCATGAGACACTGACTTTTGTAGATCAGATTTTGCATCAGGTGGAGAAGGGCATCGAAACTGATACACGATGGATGCAATTTCTGGTATACTCATTTTTCCACAGGGGGAACTCTAAGCCTTTGACATTCAGCAGACAAGCAGAACTTTAAGCATTTCTCTGATAATTTGGAAATGAAGCCAGAGTTCAACAGTCTAACTAGCCAAAAGTGAACATGACAGAGATTTGAAAAGCAAGGGATGTAGTTCTAATCTCAGTGAATTGAAATGCAAAAACTGAATACAGTAATAGTGAAAAGAAATTGTGTTTAAAGCTATACAGAATTATCGTTTCCTGTAGCACCTTATTAGTGAATAAAATATGCTGTATTTTGCAGTCTGAGTTCAGGAAATTGTATGTATGTAATCTTTCTGACATACAGAATTTGCTTTTGTTTTAAATAGTGGATAAAGAATGAACATAACAAAGAATTTGAAGTCTCCAATCTGGACCCAGACACAGAGTATAATGGAACAGTGCATCTATATCTCCTTGAGAGAAGCAGCAAATCTCAAGTATTTCGGGTTAAAACACTGCCAGGTAAGGCTGTTAACTCTGCTCAACTAAAAGTCTTTCTGGGACACCAGGTACACAAAAGAGACCAATTCTCAGCTGATATAAAATAACACAGCCTTTACAGAGGTGTTGAAGCAATGCTAGTTTAAAATTCTTGTCCAGTGAAGTCTATAATCATTTGGATGATCCCTTGCAACCGTTCTGACACTACATTTTCTCCTTGTTCTCTCCTTCACTGACCAGATAACACATGGCTCTTCTACTGTTTTGTGGCCCTTGGATTCTGTGCTGGGCTGGCGTTTGCTACTATTGGTTATGTGATCTATAAGTATGTCAAACAACACAGTGCACAGCCCATGTCTTTGGTGAGTGTTGTTAAGTCAATACTGCAGATCTTTGAAATGCTCAGGACTTTGTATATTGCTAGCTGGGGAGGATGCATGAGCAGGTGAGGGCATCGTGTAGGTCATGGTGTCCAACCTTTTGGCTTGCCTGGGCTGCGCTGAGTAAACAGGAATTGTCTCACACATACAAAAACCTACATTAGCAGAGGTACCCCACTGTTGCTGCTGCCACTGCTAAAATGCAGCAGATACTGCCTCTCTGTGCTAAATCCTCTGTTGGGTCTCCTTAAATGCTCACAAGTGCCAATGAATGTCAGTGAGCATAGTTTTCCTCCACATGGAAGAATTCAATTCTACCATTTGCTTCATTTGCAAGTCAGTGTTGGATGCCATTCTATCAGACTGTCCCTATGCTGTTGTCAGTCTCAGGGCAACAAAATGGAATGGCATATTGGTGGGAAGGTTCAACCTCTGCCAACCACTGCCATACCACCAGCATCTGCCTCTGACATTGGGGGGCTGACATCATAAACCAGGAGGCATTACTTTAAGAGCAGCCCTCATTAAATATAAAATTATGTATGTAAGTAATACAATTGAACTTTTAATATTTGCATTAAAACATTAAAAGAGAGCAACAAAACCATAAAACCAGTGGGAAATGTGACTTCTTTGTTGAGAAACTGACACGTCAGTCCCTGGTTTGATGGCAATGACTGCAGTTCTCATGGTGTTCATCAGAGATTTTGGATGAAATTTTACTCCTCCTGCACTTCATCCTTGACAGCAATGGTTCACAAATGTGCTTACTGCCAAAAGGCAATTATATGAATAGAGCATGATGGTGAAGTGAGGGGTATTTCTGTCTAGTAAAAGAGGGATTATGAAAGTCTGGCAAAAAGACATGATCAGATTTTTGAGCAGCATGTCTGATTGCAACTGTATACGTTCCATTTGGAAATACTCAGTTCATGTGTTTAAGTCAAATGAAAATGAAGTTGCAAGTATAAACTGATACTTTTTTTTGCCATCTTGAAACCTACCCTCAAGTTTTTGTATCACAATGAAAAGCACATCTACATATTTTCTGCTGCTTGCAGGGCTGCATTTAGCCAATTATCAGAATGCATACAGTGATTTGCCATCATGTGAGTCAACCCTGCAATGCGCTTTCCCCACGCTCTGGATTCAGCCTAGACAGTGCTCATCACACATCATTCCTTGCATCAGCATGGCAAATGCCTGGTGGTGGTTGCTGGCTCTTATTGGTGTTTCTCCAAAGAAAATTTCATAGATTCATAGAACTGTTTGAGTTGGATTTGTTTGAGTTGGAAGGTTCCCATTTGGTCTAAATCTTCTGTGATGAACGGGGAATTTCTAAGACCCTTAAGCAGATCTTCAAAGTCACAGAGTTCTTGTTGATAACTCTTGTTTGTCTCCTTGTATAGGACTTCAGAGGGGTCTCGTCATTCCAGCCTCTAACTCTGACAGTGGAACACATTATAAAGCCTATAAATTTATCCAAACCTTCACTTCTCATCCCCGAAGTGCAGTTCCCACTGGTAGGCCGATGTTTGGACAAATCACTGGAGCCACCACAACCATTCCATCCATCACTGTGTACCTACCAGCAGCAAGCCAACCTGTCGGTGTTCCAGGACGCCCATCTGCTGTGCCCAGTGAGCACAGCTCCTACTGGATATGCTCCTCAAACCTCTGAGCAAAGCACTGCCAACCTCCCCATGACCTACGGTGTTTGTGTCGATAGCACAGACCATAGCAACAAGAATAACTTCTGTCTGAACCAGTTGCTAAAAGAAGTTTTGTCAGATAGCTCTGCTGGTGGGAAGCTTGTCAGTCATACGCTAGGTGAAAGCTGCAGCCATTGGAATTACAAAGAGCAACGGCCAAATGTGGCATTGTGGGATAGCAATGCCATGAGAAACTCAGCTCTTGTACATAGGAGCCCTCAGCAAATCCAGCAACTGCTGTTGCAGACTGATGGGGTTGAAAGTGAAGAGCATCTGCCACAGCTGCTGCTGCCTTCAGTGGAGCAAGGAGGATGCTATAGACAACAGACAGCAGAACTGCCACTGTTACTGTCTTCAGTGACAGTTAACACAGACTGTGTTCCAGAGGATGAATCTCTGTCACAGCCATCAGCAGCCCACCTCCCCTCAGTCAGCACTGGTAATAACTTTCCTGGAGACAACACAGAGTGGTGGGTGTCACCAGATTCAGCGTCACATTCTGAAAATAAAATGCAGTTTCGGCAAATTTGGGAAGCAGAGAAGCTGCCAGCTGCACAGGAGTTAAACTGCATGAAACTGGACCGTGTCATGACCCAGGACACTATCTCGGAGCACAGTAGTGGCATTTCTCTCACTACACTGTTCAAAGACCTGAACTTAAAAGTACTGTGGGATGAAGCAGATGAAAACACAGAATTTTATTAAGGAGATTTAATGATATTAAAATCCAGGTTTTGTGTGTTTGTATGAAATAGAAGTGTGTCCTGCAAACAGCACACGCAAATAAATGTAGATAGTCTTGTCTTATATGTAACACAGCACTGACAGTTTCCACTATGGTTCCCTCATAGACATAAATACCTTACTAATGTAATTACTTCCTACTATACTATCATACTGTATCTTTTCACTTAATTAGTACATCTTTAGTCTGTGGGTATTCCTCAGATTGCTTATGAATTGGACTACTCTAAAGCTGAGTTAAGATTCAAGTTCTACTTCCAGATCCAGTTTCCTGAAAATTTAGCTGAGCTCACGGCAGAAACTACATCTGCTCTTTACCAGCACAAAACCTCCAGGTCCAAAACAAACCCGCCCTCTGAAGAAATTAAAATGCAGACATATGCAAAGCTGAAAGAATTAAATATAACATACTATAGTGGAAGAAAGAAACAGAAATTGGTGTTCTACTCTCATGTATATGATTCTTGCAAAACAATTGGCTGCTTCGCCTTCAAAGCAGTCATTGAAACTGGGGCAACAGCTCCTCATGTAGCAGTTCCAAGAAACAGAAAGTGCTCTGCCCTGCTATGTTCTTCACTGCTTCTAGAAAGATAAAGCCTTTTTCATCTCTACAGCAGAATTATGCAGTCTTGTCCAAGTTCTAGTGCATACTTTTCAGCTGTTAATTTCTTTCTGATGAAATAGTTACATTCTCTTCTTTCCTTGAGAGCTCCAGGCATAAGGCAGCGAGGCTCACACTCCACATAGGTAGGAACACTGGGATTTGCACTATTCTGGGCTCAGCCCCGTGAACCCTGAATGAATTCTGAGTGCATGACAGCCAGTGACCTCCAGAGGAGAACAGGTTGCTGCTGAGCTGCCTCCTCAATCCTTTACTACCAATGAAGAAAGCACTCCATTGGAATGATGGAGAGGAATTTACAACTGCAGAGCTCTCCTTTGCTCCTGTGACCACATCGTGTCCAGGGCTGAAATGAACCCAAACCAATTTAAAAAGAGAGCCAAGCTCCTTTACTGCTGCATCTTTGCCAAAAGCAAAATGGTATTTATTTGAGGAATGGAGGCAGTAATCATTTTTCATTAAGAGGAGAGTGTAGTTCAGTCCGTTGGTTTCCACTGATGTAGTGAAAAGTGCAACTGTCTGATGACCTCAGGTTTACAGGAGAACTGAAACCAGAAATAAGCAATTTAGAATGGGATGAGGAAGTAGTCACCTGAAAAGTACCGCTAGGGAAAGGCTGACCAGAAGCAAAAATCAGGTGATCTCAGAGAAGCTGAGACTAAATGTTAAATTCCACTTTTTTTGTGTGCAATTTCGCAGATAATCCGTAGCTGTATGGAGAGCTTGTGATGATTCAGTCCAGGATTGAAAGAGTAATCTTAGAAATGCCAGACCTTATAGACAAAGATTCAGACTCTGGCTCCAGCATTAGTAACAACCAAAGCATTATGGCCATGTCATATGAGATCAAAAGGTTGTCAGAGGCCCCAGGGTGCTCCTAACCCCCCTGGGGGAGCTGCATTTCAAACCAGTGATGCCCGTTCCTTTATACAGAGTTGCCACAGGTGACATATCTTGTGTCAACAACATTCCCAAGGATGCTACTCAGGGAATCATCAAATGCCACAGTGCCAATATTTTGGCTCATGTTGTGGAACACAGTTTTCTGTTCAGAGTCAATATGGGCAGCACAGTGGGAAAGGGAAGAGAAGGGAAGGGAAGGGAATTGGGTGGGCTTTAAGGTCCTCTCTGACCTCAGCCATTCTATGATTCTATATGCTGACCTTATTGCCTTCCACTTAATGGCTTTCGTAATAATATCGATAGCCTTGTTTGCTTCAAAATGCATCACAGCCAACAGCTCTGCTAGGATCTAATTATCTCATTCCCATTCCATGTAAGAACACTTTTAGATAAACAGCATGGTTTCAATGCTGTTTCAAAGGTCATGTCATGCAAGCCATCTGTACCAAACAAGAGTCTGTTCTTTGTTTCTCTTGACTTTCCCAGACAACAGCATTGATAGCTCTAGATAATGAAAAGCAGCACTGCCTCGCAACACAGACCGTGCTTATTCCCAGGCAGATGTCATGACGGTGACAAGTGAGCAGTTCCAGTTGTCCCGAGGATGGCAGCGCAGCAGGTGGCAGCTGTAACCCTAGAGCAGAGCATTGCTCTTTGTCTTCTCAGCTAAATCGGGGAGCTGTCACTGAGCTGCTCCCCATGCCAGCAGCCGTGCTCCAAGCAACCCGGGGAGCTTTGTGTATCACTGGAGTGAGGCTCACATTCTCCATGTCAGTTGTTTTGGCACTGGAAGGCAAACTAGCTGAAGACACTCGAAATCACAGAATACTTTTTTGATGCATTCCTTGAGGAAAATCATACTGAAGGAACAAAGAGAGAGCTCCAAATTCTGGAGATGGGACGAGACAGAGTTGAGGGGCAGCTCTGAAAGCATTAAGACCAGGTTAGAACAGACTTTATGGCTTCCCTCTGGCATCACTGTGGCCTAAATATCACTGTTTGTGATGGGGAAGAATGATGCAGCAGAGCTGCAAGACAGAACTTGCACAGCAGCCAGACAGTAGTCTTACTCTCACAGGTTCAGAGGACTTAAATCATGGAATGGCTTAGGTTGGAGGGAACCTTCAAGATCATCTCGTTTCAACCCCCAGCCATGGGCTAGTTGCCCATGTAGTGCATGTGAATCTTTTTTCCTTTTCAGAATGAGAGTTTTTATTTTGAGAATGAGCATTTCATTTTCCCCACTGACGACACTGACTCCCAGAATCAAGCCTTCATTTACTTGTTATGAGCAACACATAATAGTCATAGCCAGCTGAAACGTAAGAACTGGTGTTGACCCTGATCTAATAATACATTTACATGATTTGGCTGGGGTTGCCATTCACTAAAGGGATGTCAAAATGTCAAAATAAATGATTTCAGTGCATTATGAAGCAAAGGCATTGTCAAACCAAGAGAAATTCCCAGAATAGGTTAAAGCATTCATAATTAATTTTTGTTCCTCTGTGAGCCTCTCTCCTAAAGAAGCAGAGGATAATACAATGTTCAGATACCCAAATTTTGGAGGCAACTCTCATTCCTTGCATCACTTGGCAATAATTTGCTTGATCTAAAAATCAGTTTGCAATTAGTTGTCATTGCAGTAAACAGCTCAGGCAGCCCTGCATGGGTCTCCCCATTGTCACAGCGATGGCATGGCAGGATGCTATATTTAAGACTTGAGGATGGGCACTCCAACATGGGGAACATTCTTTTGGGGAGAGTCATTCTTAGTGTCAACGGGGAATAGGAAACGTTCCTTTGTCCTTTCTCTTTCGTGAAGACAGGCACTCTCACTGTAGTCTTCATAGGGTAAGTTGATTTATCTGCAAATAAACTCCGGTTTACAGCAGGGTTTTAAATGATTTTATAGCAGCATCTTTGTATGATCCTGTTATTTGCATCGCACCTCAGAGATGGGTTGTGCTTCGTGATTGATCTGCTTTGAAGTGCTGTTGCTGTTTTTCCAGGATTGTTCTTAGGCAACTAGTTTTAATTCATATTTGCTCACATAAATCTATTCTGCTTTATTGATTTGTTAAGAAAAATGCACATATTTCGATTGAAAAATGTATATTTTAACAGCTCAGAACTCTACTGCTTTGATACAAACACCAGATTATAGAGCATTGGATAATTCCCAGGAAAAAACAGAAAACAGTATATATTAAAAATATCCTCGGAACAGTGACTGTTTGTGTATGTGGAAGCAAAGATTTGATGCCCTGCAGTCATTTTGCAGCTGAAATAGTCCTGAAGACAATTCAGAAATAGTCCTGAAGAGAGTCATATTCTGGGAAATAAAAAGATATTTCTTTCTATAAATATCTGTTTTATTTTCCCTTATTTTGTTCTTGCCAGTGCTTCTTTGTTTCAGCCAAAGTCAACATCCACTGAGGAAATCTGTATTTTGATCTGCATTTGGGGTATTTTGCTCTAACGAGAACAGTGCTTTGCCATGCAGCTGTGCTTCTCCATGGGCTGGTCTTGCACTAGTTGTTTACTTTGACAGAAAATCAGAATGCTTGTCAGAGATGTGGGGCAGTCATGTTTATTATGTAGTATTAAAAAGAGGTAAAGCAAAAATGCAGTGAAGAATCTGTCAAGAGAAAATTCCAAGAACAGCGTATAAGACAGGAGCAGATTGCCAAGTGTATTCGGTATCATTCAGCACCATTGCATCTCCAAAGAGGCAAAGCAGGAAGAAATGGGTGTTGAACATTCAGAGTGGTAGCTGAGCCTTGTGCTTTTCCCATGCAGGCAGGCTTACAGGAAAAGTTAGAGCTCAGAAAAGAAGAATTCCATTGCTTCAGGTGGCAGAAAAATCAAAGAAATAACAATAACCGACATTTACTTACTCCTGTATATTTCTGAATCAAACCCCGACTCCTTTCCGTAATATTCTACAAGACAAGAAGGAAATGCTTTTAGGAAATCTCATTCCAGTGTTTATCTTCCCCTCAAATATGTACAGTGACACTCCGCAAACTGCTCTTGTCTCTCAAAGCCACTCTTAGTGTGACCTTCAAAGTGTCATCATGCAGTAAAACATCAATTTGCTTAATGACACAAAGCTCATTCCTCATCTAGAGGACAGCGAGTCTCCCACAGAATTCCTCTTTCAGCAGCTGTGGTTCTTTGGAGGCATTGCCCGCACCACCCAATGTTGCCCCAAGAGCTGTTGGTATCACAGCACAAAATGAGATGCTTTGGAGCTGGAGTCTAAGAATCAGTGCACTGAAACAGGATGAAAGCAAGATGCTCTCTTACCTCTAAGCCCCAAGAAATGCCCATAAAATAAGATAGTTTTTTCATTTTGGCAATATCAAAGCTCACTCATAAGCACAAGACAAGTATTGCCTGTAAACAGCTGAAACGGAAAGAAATGGAAAAGATGAGAGGGGAAGCACAGCCTCACCCTGGGTCCTGTGAGACCCTCCGTGATGTCTTAAGGCACAGCGAGTTATGCTGCAAGAATCACTGAGCCCAGAGACCATCACCAATTGTTTCTAGGGAGAAACAAATGATTCCTCGTGCTGCACTCACAGGACTGGATAAAGCAAAGCATTACCCTGTTGAAGTACTCACTGTAACTGTCAGCAGCTGTGATATGCAGTTGGGTTATACAGGGGGAAGAATTGCCCTGTGTCAGCAAAAGATAAATTCCAGCTAATACAGCCCCCAGGTGATTCCTGCACACGTTTAGTGCAGCAGCACTGCATGATACAACCTCTGCCACATCCAGGCAGGATCGGAATACAGTGCAATTACAGTCTGGATGGCAGGGCACAGGCTATTTGGCATCCACTCCCCCCACAACATATTTCCAGACTGAAAATCTGCTTATATTTTAAACTTTTCATTCATAGTTCACTATCTGATGTTCTGCATTTTATTTTATCCCTAATCATCAGTGTTCCTCTCATTTCCCTTCTCGTGGCTCTCCTCACTTGCCTGTATGCTATATTGGGGGTCTGAGCTAATGGAACACCCTGGAAGAATATCCAGCAGCTTTAGAGCATCAGCCTTTGGAAAACAGATCAGCCCACAGAACGCCACTTGCTTACTCTTCTGTTTAAACTTCAGCCACCTTTAAAAACTTATTAACTTATTTGACTGAGTCCACTTTCTGCTGATGGGTCACAAAACATCTCTTTCTTAGTTCAAATGACAGAAGACGGTATTATATGAACTTTAATTCACAGCATTTGAACGTCAAAGAAAAGTAAGGTCATAATGTTAACCGAAGGGCACTTTGTTCAGCTGCCTTGTTTGAAAGTCACTTTATGTTTTATTCCATTCCAGCAAGAAAGTTTGCCTCTGACTTCACAGCATGGGAACTCAAACATTCTTCCACCATAGAGAGGAGGAACAAAAGGAGGAGAGGCAGCAGAGGTTGCAAATGACCTCCACGACTAGAAAGAAAAGGTTCAAAACCAGGTAAGGCACAGAGTTAGGGATGGTCTGAGTAAATCAGGTACACAGGGGCTTTCTGAAGCATTGCACTCAGTTTTGAAACAAACAGCTTTGTTGAATGTTTAATTTCTGAAATTATGGGCAATTATCTGGATTCTTTTTATGTGCATCTATCTCTTGAAGCGAGGAAGAAGAAACTTTCAGCCTTTCGGAGTTATCCATAGCAGCTGCCCTTGCCTTGACCTCTGAAACACCACAGTAAGTCAAAAATCACTATAACAAAAACAAGCATTGTGTCCAGTATCACCTTTCTATGGGGATCACAGGTTCCAACTCATTTCATTGGAAGCAAAAAGACCAGGTTCAATCAAGAGGTTTTTCTTTGAAAAACACTGTCTGAAAATGCAGGAAACTAAATTATATTCCCTTGGTTCCTGTAGTGCTGAGTAACATTACCCTTCTCACAAGCAGAGATTAAGAGAAACCGTATTTCATGGGAATAAATGGAAAATACAGATTCAAATTAACAAATAATGTTAACAGATGGAACTCCCTCCTCTTTTGTAAAAAATCTTGGCACTGGTCCTGCTGTCCATCCTTCTGCAATGGCTGAACAACACAAGCAGTTAGCAGCACCTCTCCTCTCTTTAGCTCTTCTGCCAGCTCTCCATATGTGATTAGATATGATTAATAGCAGATCCCCTTTATGTGCCATTAAAGCATTATAACTCATGGAAGCAGTGTAGGTTTCTGTAAGGCACAATTGCCTGACTTCATACTACATATGACATTCAAATTGATATTTCTATCCTTGACACTTGCTTGGATTTAATAAAAAATATTTTATTGTTTTCTATAAAACAACAAAACAAAAAGATCAAAATAAAAGAGCCTAACTTTTGTCAGCTTTTGACATCCTCTGTTGCAGGAATTACAAGCTAAGAAGAGAAGCTGCCATCTTAGAGCTTGAGCAGAGGGGGCAGAAGAGAGTTTGTTTTGGGAATGAGATGGAAAAGTTGGAAGAGGAGGTTGTTAAGAACTGCAGACTGCTGCGTGTGAGAGCCGACCGGAGAGTGCTTCGGAGGAAGGTCAGATCAGATATCTCTACCGATAGCAGAAATGCCTACAGGGTTATAATTTCCAAGACTAACTATCATTCAGGAGAGGATACCAAACCTAATCAGGTGATGGGACCACCTCAGTACTGTCAGCAATAAGGACAAGCCCTTGCATCTCTGCCCCTGCAGCATTATCACACATGTCCCTTATGTAAGAGAACTTGTGTAACTGGAAAACAGTCTCTTTCCATTGCCTTTATTTAGTCTGTCCTTGTCACAGGCTGTAGAAAAGGCACGCAGAGAGAAGGAATACATTGAGCAGTGTTCGGGTCGAGCACCTATGTTCTGGATCCCCCTCAGAGTACACGCTGTCTGGGAGAGGATGGAAGTGACACTGACATGTACAGTCCTGGCTTCCCCACTGCCACAGGTGACCTGGTATGTCAGTCGATGCCAATAGCTCATGCTGCCAGCATGGCTAAAAAGTCTGTGTGCAAGTCAGGAGGCAACCAGAGCAGTAACATCTGTGTCCTGGCAGAAGAAAGGGAGAGCTTAACAGATCACAGAGTTTCCCAATTCCACTATTAGGACTAGTGATGATGTGAAATACTCAGTGGGTCCTGAAGACAGTGGACAGTCTTATGGGGCTCCTTTGAGATAGGACAGACATGTTGATCTCCGTGCCTCCCTTCGTGCTATATACTCTGTCCTGTGGGCAATCTCAGGATTTAAGTGCTACATTTGCTATTAATAATCAAGGGACAGAAAGAACCATTGACATCATTGACCATTCCTCCCATGAAAAGTTCTAAGTATGCAAACATTTGAATTATTAATGACTTTGCAGGCAGATAATGCCGGTACTGTCAGAACTCCTGATGAGGAGGACAAGAGGGAATGACCTTAAGTTATACCAGGGGAAGTTCAGGCTGGATATTAGGAAGAATTTCTTCTCAGAAAGAGTGGTGAAGCATTGGCACAGGCTGTCCAGAGAGTTGGTGGGGTCACTGTCCCTGGAGGCTTTTAAGAAAAGGATGGATGTAGTATTTAGGGATATGGCTTAGTGGGCAATATTGGTGATAGGTGGATGGTTGGACTAGATGATCTTAGAGATCTTTTCTGACCCTAATGATTTTATGATTTGAATGAATTATTCAAAGAACAAAGAGAATAAGAACCTCCCACACATCTCCAGTTAACAAAAGGAAGCAAGAGACATTGCCTCAGACTCCCTCAAATGATCTGCAAAGCAAAGAGCATGAGAGGAGGAAGCAACAAACCAGTGCGGAACAGCCTACAGGCAGTTTCCAAACAGCTCTAGAGAAGAAATACATGTAAAGTTATGGTGGATTCTAGGTTAGCTGCAAGACTGTTCCAAGTTGATTTGGGATGAAAACAGTAAAAGAGAGATGTGACCAGCTTCTACTCTTCTTCTTCGTCTCTGTGGTGTTAGACATTGCTAGCTTTAAAAGGAAGTGTTAATCGCATCAGTCAGTCTCTTCATCCCTTTCTCATGTCACCTGTGTGTTCAACTAGGTATAAAAATGGAGACCCCATTGACCTCCGTTTAGCCCCAGCAGGAAAATACAAGATCAAAAACAAGTTTGGAATGTTGACCTTGCGCATCAGCAGGTAAAGTGTATGCTCTTGTCTTGGAGGAGGTTTATTTTACTTGAATAAGACTCACTCTCCTGAAACAAACACTTTCTGTATGCTAGAAAAAAAGAGAGCTGTTGTGGAATCTGACCCAGCTTGGCATCACTGTGTTGTGTTTGGGCTGAGCCTTTGCCATTAGTAAACAATCTCAACAGTTCATAATGTTAAATATTTGTTATTACCAAAATCTTACAGCCTCATTAATTTTTACTTCTGTTTTTTTTTTTGTTGTTTTTTTTTTTGTTTTTTTTTTTTGTCATGGCCAAAACTTTGTCATTCAGGATAATGCCATGCCCATTAAGAGCAATTCACAAAGAAAGGTGTACCGGTGTGATTTGGGACTGATCAACATTATTACAATTATGGTAGTTCAGCAACCCTGTGAGCTATGCATGTGACAAATACTCCTGCATATCTTCACTGGAATCTGGTGTTTGATGGGTCTCTGCTTGCTTATTACATATGCAACAAGATAAAAGAGCTGACCCCTAAGAAATTCTTCCAACCAACAGGAAAAGCAGCTTCTCAGTGGAAAAAAAAAAAAAAAAAAGTCTGCTTCTAAATCTAGGGATTAAAGGCAACCTCTCTGAATTTGTCCTGTAAAGTATAATGACTGAAACCTAAAAAGAATGGGAATTTTTTTTTTTTTCCAGATGCTCCATGGAAGATTCTGCTGAATACAGTGTTGTAATTGAGAATCAGTACGGCAAGGCTTACTCGTTTGCTACAGTTCTTGTCAGGAGTAAGTAGAATCACAGAATCACAGAATCACAGAATCACAGAATCACTAAGGTTGGAAACGACCTATAAGATCATCCAGTCCAACCATCCACCTGTCACCAATGGTTCTCATTAAACCATATCCCTCAACACAACATCCAAACGTTCTTTGAACACCTCCAGGGTCGGTGACTCCACCACCTCCCTGGGCAGCCCATTCCAGTGCCTGACCACCCTTTCAGAGAAGTAGTATTTCCTAATATCCAGCCTGAATCTTCCCTGGCGAAGCTTGAAACCATTCCCTCTAGTCCTATCACCAGTTACACGAGAGAAGAGGCCGACCCCCAGCTCGCTACAACCTCCCTTCAGGTAGTTATAGAGAGCAATAAGGTCTCCCCTGAGCCTCCTCTTCTCCAGACTGAACAATCCCAGCTCCCTCAGCCGCTCCTCATAAGGCCTGTGCTCCAGACCCCTCACCAGCTTTGTTGCCCTTCTTTGAACACGCTCCAGGGCCTCAATGTCTTTCTTGCAGTGAGGGGCCCAGAACTGGACACAATACTCAAGGTGCGGCCTCACCAGAGCTGAGTACAGGGGAACAATTACTTCCCTACTCCTGCTGGTCACACTGCTTCTGATACAAGCCAGAATGCCATTGGCCTTCTTGGCCACCCGGGCACACTGCTGGCTCATGTTTAGCCGAGCGTCAACCAACACCTCCAGGTCCATTTCCTCTACACAGTCTTCAAGCCATTCCACCCCAAGCCTGTAGCGTTGCTTGGGGTTGCTGTGGCCAAAGTGTAGGACCCGGCATTTGGTCTTATTAAACCTCATCCCATTGGCTTCAGCCCAGCTCTCCAGCCTGTCCAGATCTCTCTGTAGGGCCTCGCTACCCCCAGGCAGATCGACACTTCCAGCCAACTTGGTGTCATCTGCAAACTTACTGAGGGTGCACTCAATGCCCTCATGTTCCTTTGCTTTTAAAATTTTCATATTCTTGCGATTCTTTCAAATATTTTCGGTACTAAATATTATATCATTAAAAACCATACAAGCACCCTGGAAAAAAAAATAATAATTAAAAAAATTAAAATAGAAAGAAGTGAGCACTCTGCTAATATGAAAACACCTCTCATTCATTAGAGAGGGGAAAGCACAACTGCATGAAATACTATTTAGCTATTGCCAACCAATGTGCAATAGCAGATATAATGGCCCTTCTGTCACTTCTGGAGTCAGGCAAAATCTTCTGGATTGCATATGGACACAGCTGTCCTATCACTGCACTGAAATTGTACTAAATTTAGATACTTGGATATATCTGGACTGATATAAAACAGACAAACACACACAACATATAGAATAGCACTTCTAGGAGTCTGGTTTATTTCTAAAGTTAAGCAAGAAATTGGTGAACAATTGGTTTTCATCGGGCTCTCTTAGTGCAGTACTGCACAGAATACCATATTCCTCTCTCACATTAGTAACCAAGAGCAAATACAGTAACTGGCACAGACTCTTGGGGTCTGGTGCAAGCCAAACTCAAATGTGGTGAAGGAAGTAAACTGCCTGAAAAGGGAAATTATATCATGCTTTAAGAAATGTGCCATGTAATCTCACAGAATCATAATTTGGCTGTTCGTATTTCCTATATACGTATATGAACATATATAGTTCATAATTTTGTATCTAAAAGCCTGAGTAGTCTAGACCTGCAGAATAGCAGCTGAATGCTTTCAGTGAGAGTCCAGGGAGCAATTTAAATGGTAACAGATGAGCAGGAGGTGACCAAGTTTGCTTGGGAGATCTCACAGGACATGAAGTGATAGGTGTCTCTGGCTGAACGACTTGCTGGCTTGAACTGTTATTTCTTTAGAAAGAAGAGCTCTGTTTCGACTTAGATAGTATATTTGGTTTAGACAGCATCTTGGATTTACATAGTATACTGATGTATGAGAACTGCTGAATCACAGCCTGAATCTCTGATGGACCACCTGAGGCGAGCAATGAGTCATCTCTGGGAGCACAGGTGAAGACAATTCTCCTGTGCTACTGGAAGGGCTGGAGCCTGGCTCCACCTCTCCTAGACCCCATTTAAGAGCTGACTGCCACGGGGCAAGGATCTCTTTTGGAGATTGCTCCTTTTGGAGTCTTCTTAGCAAGCTCAGGATAACAGTAAGCTTTCCATCCATTCTTCTTTAGTGTGAGTGAAAGTTTAGTCTAATAGTCTAACTTTCTTGTGTGTTTCTTAATTATAACATCTGTATATTCATTGATTATACAACTGAGTTCACAGTTGATGATGATTTAATATGTTTTTTGCTCTGTCATGGGTTATGTTATCATCATCCTTACTCTTTGAATGATATATTTTGATCACTACTGAATACCATTTGGAGATGAATATACAAACAGAAGAATGCAACTTGAGAGTTTTGCTGAAAGTGTGTTGTTTATAATATCTTTCAAATCCTATATTCTGTGTTCCTCAAAATTCTGGAAATACATAGCACACACTCACCAATTCTAAAAGTAGGTGTATACCAGCCCAGAAAATCTCTATTTCTAAGCTTTCCCAGATTCCTCATGTGCCTTTACCCCAACAATGATGTACAAAAATGTTACCGTGTGTGCAATGCTTCTATATGTGTTCTTGTACTATGTTAACATCAGAGCAGGCATGATGACAGAATGAGGGCCATGGGCTATTCCAGAAGTCCTTAGATGGGACTGCTCTTTTCATTGCTAAGAACCTGACTAAACTCTTCTTCCTTGAGTTTTGCATTCTGAACAGTTTGCAAGTGTTGTTCCTTGTGATTGTGGGTAAGAGGTCCACACTTTTTTCCTTTTCCCTTGACCCTCCCTGTCTAATATTAGTAATATGATTCTTCTTTTTGCTATTTGTGTTTAACCTTCTGAAAATAGAGACTATACCAAGGCATTAATCCTTCCTCCACTGGAAACATTCCTTATCTTGCAGACAAGTTGATTGCACCTCTTCTCCCAGCCCCACGCTGTCTGGAATGCCCTTGGTGCCATGGGTGAGGGTCTCTGAGCTTAGTGATTCACTCTTTGCTGGGTAGAGTTGGTTGGAGAGCCAGGTCCAGAGAGTGGTGATGAATGGAATTGGCTGGCAATGAGTCATATGAGTAGTGTTCCCCAGGGGATGGTTTGGGGGCCAGCCCTGTTTAATATCTATATTGATAATTTGGATGAGAGAGGTGATGGCCTGAAGTTGTGCCAAGGGAGGTTCAGGTTGGATACTGGGAACAAATTATTCTCAGAAAGTATGGTGATGCATTGGCACAGGCTGCCTAGGCGGTGGAGGGGTCACAGATCCTGGAGGTGTTTAAGGAAAGAATGAAAGTAATACGTAGGGACATTGTTTAGAGAGCAATATTGCTGGTAGGTGGATGGTTGGACTAGGTAATCTTAGAGGTCTCTTCCAACCTTAAAGATTCTATGATTCTTGCAGCATAACTCGCTGTGCCTTAAGACATCACGGAGGGTCTCACAGGACCCAGGGTGAGGCTGTGCTTCCCCTCTCATCTTTTCCATTTCTTTCCGTTTCAGCTGTTTACAGGCAATACTTGTCTTGTGCTTATGAGTGAGCTTTGATATTGCCAAAATGAAAAAACTATCTTATTTTATGGGCATTTCTTGGGGCTTAGAGGTAAGAGAGCATCTTGCTTTCATCCTGTTTCAGTGCACTGATTCTTAGACTCCAGCTCCAAAGCATCTCATTTTGTGCTGTGATACCAACAGCTCTTGGGGCAACATTGGGTGGTGCGGGCAACGCCTCCAAAGAACCACAGCTGCTGAAAGAGGAATTCTGTGGGAGACTCGCTGTCCTCTAGATGAGGAATGAGCTTTGTGTCATTAAGCAAATTGATGTTTTACTGCATGATGACACTTTGAAGGTCACACTAAGAGTGGCTTTGAGAGACAAGAGCAGTTTGCGGAGTGTCACTGTACATATTTGAGGGGAAGATAAACACTGGAATGAGATTTCCTAAAAGCATTTCCTTCTTGTCTTGTAGAATATTACGGAAAGGAGTCGGGGTTTGATTCAGAAATATACAGGAGTAAGTAAATGTCGGTTATTGTTATTTCTTTGATTTTTCTGCCACCTGAAGCAATGGAATTCTTCTTTTCTGAGCTCTAACTTTTCCTGTAAGCCTGCCTGCATGGGAAAAGCACAAGGCTCAGCTACTCTCTAAATATATGAGAAAAAGTATGATACAAGCTAGAGGTCTCTGGGACGTCTCTCTCATGCTGCATTTCATTTTTGTTTCATAGGATCCCTTCTTGCCAGAGAGGCGGACTTTGCCTCCTTGCTGAAACCACTATTTTCAAAAGAAAAGGAGCCTTTCACCCTCTCCTGTTACTTCACTTCTGATTTACTTGAACACCAACGAAACATTACCTGGTTCAGAGATGGTTTGTATGCAGTAGCTACACTTATACACATAGATACATATACATATATGACTACACCATTTGGTTTTATAGCTGTAATCTAATGCTTATAGGAGATTAGAATTAGGGATTCATGAGCTGCTCTCAGCTCTTCTCAAGATAGAGATGTTATTATTTGTATCCTCATGTAGAACTGCTAAAATATCTGGCAGAATTCAGAGCATCCTGTTCCCTGCTGTGAGGAGTAACTTTGACTCACTAATTTAATTACCCTTTATTGCTCGGATTGCTCTCCAGGACAGGGATTGGTGTTGTTTTTTTTTTATCTGTTCTTTGTGTGTGAAGAGAACACAGAGGGATGGCAATAAAATAGGATCAGAGTCCATGAGTATAACTGTGAGGTATCTTATCTTGCTGATCCCTTATCTTGCTGTGTTGGTTTTGTTTCTCTGCTTTTGGTGGCTTTGGGGTTTTGGTGCTTCTGGTTGGTTGTATTTTTATTTTTTCATTTGGAAATACATCGATCCTCATTCCACCAGTTCAGGTGGATCTCCTTTACCCTTTTCATGCTTTATAGGTGAGTTGCTGCAGAACTCAGAACATCTTGAACTGAAGTATCAAGACCAGGAAGCTTCTCTAAGAGTGCCATGTGCTTACAAAGAAGATGAGGGATTCTACACAATCCGTGTCCCCTCACTGGGTGGATGCAAAGAGCAAACCACTTATGTGTTTGTTCGAGGTAATAACAGGATTATGTCCTACTTAGAACAAAAGCTTCTCTCCTAACGCTTTGGCATAAAGGAATTCACTGCCTCATCCTAAAGAAAGTTTGCCCCCAGTTTTGTGCTTTACTTTTGTTACAATTAACAGAATGTCCAAGTCCTACATTCGATTGTGATTAAGATGTAAAAATATGATTGTATTGCTGAGACACACTTAAAATTAAGTTACTGAGTCAAAGTTTTGGTACAGAGGAGAAAGACTTAACCACAATAGCTTGGTGTTCCTGCAGATGCTGCAGCAGAATCAGCCGGTGCACCTGGATCCCCTCTCAATGTGAAGTGCCACGACATAAATAAAGACTGCTTGATTCTTTCTTGGATAGCACCCAGTGATAATGGAGGAAGCCCAATCCTTGGATATCTTATTGAAAGGTCTGTACTTCTATCTGTTAGAGAAAGAAACATCATGATTGTGTTGTGGGAAAACCACAAAGGAACTCCATGGGATACATTCCATTTCAGGTGTACTGCTGGGTCAGAGAACTGGGTCCCGTGCAATGAAAAGCCTGTGAAAACTTGCAGATACCCTGTGCTGGGCCTTGCTGAAGGACAGGCGTATCAGTTCCGAGTGAAGGCTGTCAATAAAGCGGGGATCAGTCATCCTTCAAAAACCAGTGATCCAGTTATAACATATGACCCCAGCAAGGGCAAGAGAGTGACAGGTATGTACTAAAAGCAGGAAAGTTTGTTCCTTCAGTACAATGTGAGGCTGCAGTACAGATGAATGCAGTTTGTCCAGATTCTCCTCATTGTTAAAAACACCAATGCAG
This sequence comes from Phasianus colchicus, assembly GCF_987193195.1. Taxonomy (NCBI): domain Eukaryota; kingdom Metazoa; phylum Chordata; class Aves; order Galliformes; family Phasianidae; genus Phasianus; species Phasianus colchicus. The sequence continues at coordinate 6,606,238 of NC_143459.1, read as the reverse complement.
CACACTGCTGTGCTGTTCATTCACTAAGCCCACCTCAGTACTACTCTGGAACAGAAAACATCAAAACACTACAGGTATGTAATGTCACTGAATATGTGATGAAACATACATAGTTATGCATATAATTATATTACACAGTTCTGATCTCTATTTTTTCAACGATCTCCAAGCATTCTGATACAACTCTGTATCTCCTGCTGGATAACACTGTTCTGTTTGATATTACAGTTATTCCATATGATGAAGGCAGGATGATAGAAATCTTCAAGGATGACCTAGAAGGTAAGCTCAATCTATACTGAGCCATTCCCATAGAGCTGACTTAGAGAACAAGGAGAAAGCCTACTTGTAAGCTGCACAAGGATCAGAAACTATCATAAATAGTACAAACTTTTGTAAAAATCTTTGTTTTCCTGTCCCCAAAATATTTAAGTCTCCTCCTTTATAGTGAAGGATCTTATTTTACACCAGGAGAACGTAATCTGTTTTAAAATAATGTTGATTTTTCTTCTACGTTATATCTGAAGGCTGGATCAGGCGCTGAGCACTGATGAAGCTGTGGGTGTCCTTGTTCATTGCAGGGTGGGATCAGATGGCCTTTGAGGATCCCCTCCAACTCGAATGATTGTATGATTCTAAAGCATATCTGGTTCTGACTTCCCATAGGGCACATTAAGATTCCCCTGCCACCCACCAATGTTCACGCAAGTGAGGTCAGAGAAGATTATGTGGCTTTGGCCTGGGATGAACCAGATCCAAGAGGCAGAGAACCATTGCAATATTATGTGGAAAAGGTAAGAAAATAACATCACACAGAAAGGAAACTGCTGCTACTCCTGGACAGGAGTATTTATTTCTCACATGGCCTAAAGCACAGGAATAATTATTGAATGCAATTAATTGCTGGTGGCTGTTTAGAGTGGACAGTGGAAATAAGCTGTCACCACTCTTAAGATGGGGCAAGCCTTGCTCTTAAAAAACAAACAAACAAAGTCTCAGTTACTAAAATGTAATCCACAGAATGGTAGAAGAGCGTTAACAGGAAGACTGTTTCTGCCCCATGGGCCTCCCAGGTGTGGAAGGCTGTGAAGAACTGCACAGTAGTTTGCTTTTCAATTCCCCTTTAATCCTTTTGCTGGTTAATTAGTACCTCCTACCAACTTATCAGGTACTGATTTCCCATTTGCTGTGCTCTTCCTGCTGCAAAGGAACCTTCTGTTTCCAAGGAAGAAAAGATAACATACGTCAACAAAAAAAATTAATCACTTACACTTTTTAATAAAAAAATAGATATACACTTTCCAAGGAAGACTGACTCTGTTGTCTGTCAGGAGTTTTAAGCTTTTGTGAATTGTAAATCATCACCTTTTTCCTTACAGTTGCTTGTGGGCAGCAACTCCTGGCAAATGGTTAATCTGGATATGCCAGTTAATTCCCCAAGATTTGCACTCTTTGATCTCATTAAAGGAAAACCATACCGTTTCCGAGTACGGTCTGTTAACAAGTATGGAGTCAGTGAGCCATCCCTGCCCAGCGAACCCATCACTGCTGGAGCAAAACTGGGTAATTATTTCACTGCTATGCACTACACTAATGATGGAAAAGGAGATGTGCTACAAAACTAATGTGTGGATTCCTCCCTGTCCCTACCCCACCTCCTTTAAACTTCATGTTATTTTGTTACACAGCCGTTGCTTTGATATCAGGAAGCCTCTTAAAGCCTTAAATCCTCCTTTAATTACTTTGCAGTTGGTCAATGCAGTATAAATCTAACCAAGCCACAGTAGGTGAATTACATTTAATTAAGTAAGGGACAATGGAATCCTGTATTTAATCTAAGCGTGTTTCCAGCACTTGGTTACATGTAGGATTCCTTCCAACACTGACAACTGTGATTGCGGAAGAAGCCATTTTCTAGGGCCTTCAGATAAAGAGCAGTGCTTAGAGGGCTGATTTGTTTTGGTTTCTTCCCAGGACTGACGAGACAACAGTCAGAGATGCAAAAGCTCATGTCCATGCCTCTATTAGGCAGAGAGGAGTAGCTGTTTCTCTTACTATTTCATATTCTCACACTAAAGCTGCCCTAGTGTTCATTAATACTGTCCTTTGTTTCTCAAGAGTGAAGCAGGTCCCATTTCACAGAGGAGTCACATGAGTCAATATGAGTCCTGTTTCTCCTTTAATTCAGAGAAGGTTACATGGGTGTAACTGCAGGAACCAATGGGCTGGCAGGGAAGGAGTATGAGGAGCAAACCCAAATATGAACAGACAGGGACAGTGTTCATGGTGATTTTCTCTAATTTGTAAACAAAGCTCTGGGAAAGTTGAATAAATCAGTGAACTCATTTAATAAGCACATCTGAATTTACATATTCTTCTAAATAAACTAGTATTTTTCTGTTTTTACTTTTTTCTTTTGCAGCTCCTTTACCACCACCGTCTCAGGTTCTAGCTTTCAGAGACACCAAAACATCTGTTGTTTTGCAGTGGGATAAATTAAAGGATGGTCTGGAACCTCTGGGCTACTACATATATTGTCGGGAGACTGGGACAGAAGAATGGCAAACTGTCAACAACAAGCCTGTGATGTGTAATGAGTGCGTGCAGCTATTGTACTCCATTGAGATAGGATGCAAGCTTGGATTCTTCTCTTTATGGCCAGAGTCATGTTTCAGTTAAAAAAAGAACTTCCTTCACTGCACACACAGGCATGCATGCAATACCATATCATCTTTTATCATTAAGCACTGCTCATCAGCCAAAGTGCCCAGTCGCACTTCTGTGTCGAAAGCTGGACTGACAGCAATGTCTGTGTGTATCATCATAGACTCCCAGTCTGCAGAAGATAGACTTTGTGGCATGACTGGTAGAACCACATTCCATTACTTTGTTTGCTTTCCAGCAGAGTATGTTGGTGTCACACACAGAGTATTTAGAAAATCTGTCCTAGTTGTGAGAGTCACACGTCAACTGGAAAGTCCATTAAAAGTCATATTTATTGTACTGGCAGTGCCAGGCAGCAGTGTGACACCTTGGTATCTGATCTATACTAATTGTCTGACCTATCAGTAAATATTTTATGTGACGCTTTAATTTGTAATGGCCAATAAGGATTTTGCAAGGAGCAGTTTCTTATCAAAATATATTGCCATCTAGTCAAAAGACCTTTCACCTGTTTTTTGAACGATCAACACAAACACAGTAACTTTTTCTCCTAGGTTTACTGTCCCTGGGCTGAAGGCTGGAAAGGAGTATGTCTTTTGTGTGAAATCTGTCAGTGAGGCAGGATTGAGCGAAAGCTCTCCAGAAACAGACCCTATCACTGTAAGACCAGCAATAGGTAAGTAACAGATGTGCATGTAAATCCCTCTGAGATATATCTGTCGTGCACAGATATTATTGCACATCACGGTAATAATACTGAGCAGATAAGCAAAGCAACAGGGAACTGATTTTCTTGTATCCCCTTGCTTCTGTTGTCATTTATGCTTGTCAAGAGTGGGCATGTTAATTAGCATTTTGATTCAGCAATGTGTTATACTTTTAGTACTCATTTGTCACTGGTAGAAGTTATAATCTTCAAATGTACTGTTATCCTGGTACCTTGAAATCAGCAATGTGAATTATCCTAGAGAACTTGTGAAGATGTCCCCACCACGTAAGTCAGTGGCCAACCCTCAGTGGTTGCTGTTATATCAACCCACTGCTCCCATCTTTTCTATCCAGCAAACTATAAGGCAACATGCATGAAATGCCCTGAAGCCTGTCCGTGATTTTTCTTGTGATGTCTTAACAAGAATCTGGTCCCACCCAAACGCTTCTACACAGCAGAAGTGATACTATGAGATCTTGACATAAACAGAATCACATCAGATGTGACACATTTCTCCAACCTGGTTTGTCCAACATGTACCCCCCTTTCCCTAATCCCTAGATCATAGAATCATTAATATTGGAAAAGAACTCTAAGATCATCCAGTCCAACCATCCACCTACCACAAGTATTACCCACTTAACCACTTTCTAAGTACTACATCCACCCTTTCCAAACCTGCACTGAACAGTGCTGCCTTTTGTCTCTCCCTTTGCTGCACAGCTCGCCCATCGGCACCACGTGGGTTTGTTCTGCTGAGCTGTGGGAAGGCCAACATGACCATTGGCTGGAAACCCCCGAAGCGTAAAGGAGGAACAAAGATTCTGGGTTATTTCCTGGATCAGCATGATGCATCTGAGCTAGATTGGCATGAAGTCAATATTCAGCCGATTCCTCAACGAGTTTACACGGTATTAATTTCTGATACAATCAGTGCTGTCCTTCTTTATGTGTGGGAACCATGGCTATAAATTGGGATAAGGTGCTTTCTTCTACTTTCTCCAGTCCAGAACTTTCTTCGTACTCTCATAAGATTACCACCATGCAAGGCTGTGCTAATATTTTCTCTGCTTTTCTGAACCCAAAGGTTAGCAACCTCGAAGAAGGCCATCTGTATGAATTCCGTGCATGTGCAATGAACATGGCAGGTGTTGGGGAAGTATCTGAACCCAGTGACTTGTTCAGATGTGAGGAATGGACAATGTCAGAACCAGGTACCTCTTGCAAAATGAACAGGCAGAAAAGCACTTCCACATATACTAGTTCTCTTCTCACTTTTCAGTAACTCCGAGGGACTTCTCAAGATTATAGGTCCGTGTAAGATGTGGTCCCAGTATACAAATGCGCACAAACATTTCTAGGGACATAGGGTTCTGTTTCCACATTTCACTGATAAGGAATCGAGGTATTTTTAATAGCATTGTTTAAAATATATATATATATATAGCTCTAATATCTTAACATTATTATACCAAAGCTAATAACATTAAATCACATGTGCATTTTTTTCCTAGAACCTATCTCTACAGTTAGTTCACATGGAAAGCATTGCTTCTGGACCCACTGTTCACATCTTATCATAAAACTCTGCTTTCTGATTTCAAACTTGAACAATGTGTCAATCTTTTAATGCCATAGCTTGACAGCACACTCTTCCTTGAACAGGTCCTCCTTATGATGTGAAGTTCACTGAAGTGAGAGACTCCTCCCTGATGCTGCACTGGCAAGCACCACTGTACACAGGCACAGGTCCAGTTACAGGGTATTATGTAGACATGTGTGAAGAAGGGACAGAGGAATGGAAGCAAATAAACAAGCAGCCCACAGCCACCACTCACATGAAGGTCAGTAGATGCACTCAGTATCCAAGCATTCCTTTGTAACACTTATTAATTCCTGTCACTGGTTCCTGTAGGTTTCAGATCTAGACACAGGGAAATGCTTTATTTTCCGAGTAAGAGCACTGAACAAGGCTGGAATTGGACCCCCTTCACTTGCCTCAGATCCTGTGGTGGCTAAAAGCAAGCCAGGTATGAAACTGAGTGATGAATTGCTGTGTCTGTACATGTTATGTTGATTCCTATAAAAAGAACCCTACTTCATTAAATATTTGCTACACATTCCATGGCAAGAAAAAAACCCAGTCAAAATAAAGTTTAGTAAATCAATCTGCCCAAGTAAATTTACTCTAGCTGTATGTTCTGGCTTTAACATCCAATATCCAGAATCATAGAGTCATTAAGGTTGTGTAAACTTCTAAGATCATCCAATCCAACTGTCCACCTGCCACCAATATTGCTGACTAAACCACATCCGTAAGCACCACATCCACCCTTCCCTTAAACACCACCAGGGATGGTGACCCCACCACTTCCTAGGCAACCTGTGCCAGTGCATCATCTTTAGGAGAAGAAATTCTTCCTCATATCCAACCTGAGAAGATTAGCTAACCTGATCTTCGTAAGTAATATTTTAGTTTGCTTTTTTTCTTTCATTCTATCATTCAGGCACAAATGAAATTGAACTCGGAGTGGATGAAGAAGGGTTCATTTATATGGCTTTTGAAGCTCCTGAAAAGAATGATTCCTCTGAATTTATCTGGTCAAAGGACTATGAAGGACCACCAGATGCTGACAGAGTTGAGACAGAAGAGAAAGGCAATAAGTGAGTAGATAATGTGCAGAGAGAAATGTACACTTGCTCTTCAGTGTCCAGTACAAACGATTGAAAGTACTATATTTGATGTTGCAGATGAATCAAATGTGTTGTATTCTTTTAATAAAAAAAATCACCAACGTAATTTTTGAATGAAAAATAATATTTATTATTACCTTTATTTCTAAGATCTAAGCTTATATTGAAAGATCCATCAGAAAAGGATCTGGGAATATATTCAGTGGAGGTCACAGACGTAGATGATGATATCTCTGCCAGCTGCACTTTAACACAAGAAGGTAAGAACTTATAATTAACAAGCACTAAAATCTAATGTGCCATAATTTTCTAATATTAGATGTTTAAACGAAAGCTTCTCCCAGAAGAACGGTGGCTGATGTCACTTAATGGTAGTTGTGTCATTGGAAAGATGTTTCTCATTCCCTGACAGACAAAGGACAGTTTCGTTTTCAGGCTCCTAAGAAAAATTACGATGATCTAGAGAAGTCATTTTTTCCATTAGATTTCAGATTTCACACACACAGTTGTAATTATCTAAAACTTCTCTACTGTATTTCTTGAATTGATACAACCAATGTTCTCTTCAGACAGAACTAAGTTATCTCCACCACCTTCTCTAGTCCTCCCAGTTTGTAATGCTTTGTACTTGTCTCCTTGACATAAATAAGGCTTACTGAAAAGTTAAATCCAATTGCTATATTATTTTCCTTTGGTCTAATTGTACTAATCTAAACAACTTGTTATTTTTTGTATTTCAGATCTGGACAAGTTACTGAAACGTAGCCATGAAATCAGGAACCCATGTAAGTTGGATGAGTAATAAGCCACTTCCAGACATACAGATTTTGAAAGGGAAACACTGGCACGGTTTGGGCTCAGCCAAATTCTGTGGCTTACATACGAATTTCTGTTGGCAGTTCTCTTTGTTTTCCAGTAATAAAGCTGATATCTGGATGGAATGTTGATGTTCTGGAGAAAGGAGAAGTGCGGCTGTGGTTGGAGGTTGAAAAGCTGTCACCAAATGCAGAGCTGCATTTAATCTTCAATGAGAAGGAGCTTACAAGCACTCCAGTATGTTCTGGTACTTTTAATTCTGACTAACTTTTCCCTTCCTGAACAGGGATACAGACCAACTGGGCACATACCATATTTTCTAAATTTTCATCAGATGGTTTGATTTGTGTGTCTTTGGGAGGGTCTGGGGCTTGGTTTCACACTGTTCATAAACAGACAGCCAACTGTCTGATTCTCAAGCTGTCCAGATCTAACATCAGGCCAAAAATAGAGAAGGGAAAGCAGAAGGGAAAGAGGAAGGGGAAAACGAAAGGAAATTGGGGGGGGGGAGGAAAAAAAAAAAAACCAGTTAAAAATAGGGGAGAAAAAACCCAACAACTACCAAGCAAATAAAAAGCAGGGATTAAAAAGGTATCGGAGTGTGCAAAGAATTTCAGAATTTCATTGCGTTGTTGTTGTTGACTTTTGTTGTTGATGTTATTTTTCTCTTTTTAAAGCAGTATGTAGTAAACCTTCTGTAGACCTTGTCCATTGTTAGAACTGTATTTTCTGCACTGGTGAACTGACACAGAAATGCATGATTATAAAGTGTTTTCCAAGCTCTTTGTAATGATAGTATGTGCCTAAAGCAAACAAGGCAGTAAGGCATAATGATTGTATTTGCATGTGAGCATCTGGCAGGTTTCGGGGTGTGTGTATAAGGGATTCAGTAGTGCTTGCATGGTGTCAGAGGGTGGCAATATTACTTATCATTGCTCAAACATGCAATTACATGCCCCAGATATGTAATTACGTGCACCGCTTTCATTATACTAAAAATCACTGAGATCCTGGTAACCTGAGAAGTCTGTAAGACACCACAAGAAAGGCGACATTGTGTTACATGGCTGTAACAGAAACTGTCCTGGAGGAAAGTTTTGCTCTGTGCAGTTCTATTATACCCAACCACATAAACAAATAACAGGTGAATCTCAGGATACAGAATATCAGAATGCATTGGTTCTTTGTACCTTTGAGATGAGGGAAATGGGTAAGGACACGCACACACAGAAGGATAAAGGCAACTTTATATCTGAGTGTTGTAGAAGACCCAGTGCCAGAATCTAGTCTTGAAAAAACTATTGAATTTATTATATTTGCTTTATTTTATGCAGACACATAAAATAAATTTTGTCAAAGGAAAAGGTCTGGTTGAACTGATAATCCAGAACTTCTGTGATGATGATAAAGGAGTGTACACAGCCCAGCTGCAGGACGGAAAAGCTAAAAATCAATTCACCCTTGTTCTTCTGGATGAAAGTAAGTGAAAATTCAATATCAAATACAGACTGTCACGCTGAGTAGAAATTTTTCTAGGTGTGTAAGGACTCCAGGGACTTCTGACAGTTACACTGACACACTGAGAATGTGGAGAACAAATTTTAGCACACATTTAAAGTCACAGAATCATTAATGTTGACAAAGACTTCTAAGATCATCTAGTCGAACCGTACAGTTTCCACCAATACTGCCCACTAAGTCCATGATTCATGTAAGAAATAAATCTGAATTCCTCTTAATATAAATTGGAAATCCTGATATTATAAATAGGGTCTCTGATAATAGAAAAGATCTGGTGGAGGAAAACATCCAATGGAATCTTTAGTTGCTGTTTCCAAATGTTTCGCATATCATCTTGCTGTGTTGAACACTCTGTATCTTGGCAGTACTGAATGACAAGGATTATGATTTGTGCTGAGATAAATGCATACAGGATCAGGTTGAAAATTCAGAGTATTTAACAGCTGATTAATTGCATCAAACTGAATGCAGTAAGGAGACCAATGTCGATTTTACTGGAAGATGAGTCCAAGCAACATGGAAAGGCTAACGTAAATCACACTGGGTGAAATACACAGGGTGTATGTGCTACTACAGAGAGGCTCTTTAACTGTTTAAAATTAGAAAGCAAGAAGTTTAGCACTAAAATACTTCCCCATACAATGCCTATCACCATTTTCAGTTCCTGTGAACAGTTTGACCATTTCAAGTGACCTTCCAAAGCTTCCGTGTTCTGTGAACAGAAGTTAATGTCACATTACTGGACTCTCTCTAAAAGCAGTGGGGAGAATAATAAAGTGCCTTTATAGTGAAATTTGGTATGTGGTAATTTCAGAATATAAAATGAGTTTGACTTGGTAAACTGTCAGTGATCATTTTTCTTTATTGATGATGAAGAAGAAACAGTTATTTAAAACTGAGATAAAGTTTATGCTCTCTACCCTATTTTGTGTTTCTTACTTTTAAAACATTTTATTTTCAGGGTTTCCAGCCTGTGTTTTTGCAAGGCCAAGCTCCTGTTTCATTTCCTAAATGCATAACGTTCATGTCTTCAATGACACTTCTATTTTCATGACAGTAATACTACATACTGTGTATCCAGTATAATCAAAAATGGTGGTACTAATCCGCTTAAGGTTTTCAGTGGGGCATTAGAAATACCTTATAAGCATATGTTACAGCTTTTAAGAGAGAGCCTTCTGTAACCACTATCTCTACAGCATTATATGAAGAAACTGTGTTTTTTGGTTTTTTTTTGACTTTGATTATTGCTCCTACAGGTTTTGCTAAAGTTGCGAAGGAAGCTGATGCAAAGCAAAGGGAATGGAAGAAAAAGCAGGGTAAGATAAGCAGATTAATGACTTACCAGAACCATGCCAAAAGGATGGCAAAACCTGAGCAAAGGCATTTCATCAAATGCTCTAAATGCTTGTATCATCTTTACTAAGTGTATTATTTATGTTGATTAGTTCACTGACACTTTAAGATCTGATTCCTCAGTGAATACAAGATCTGTTGCCTTAGGACATCACAAAGCCAGCAATAACTGTGTGATATAAACTGTGTGTCTGGTGCATGACTGCCCCTTCTGGGCAGCGCTGCTGGGGCTCACCAGGAGATGGAGGCATCCCAGCAGATCATTCTTGAGCTGTGGAGCTGCTCAGCAAGATACCTATTTTCTTTTATAGGTCCGTATTTTGTAGAGAATTTGAAATGGAAGGTTACTGAGAACTGTGAAGTACTCCTTACCTGCAAGGTATGTACATCAATGCAACTTCAAGTCTGAATTTCTTCAGCATTACATTTTAGATGTGCATTTTAAGGTCTGGGAATGAACAACGCTCATTCAAATGGTTATTTGCAGACTGATGAAAGGTAAGAGACAGCAGAGCTTGAACAGACTTTTTAACAAAGAGGAAAGCTCACAGTATGCTACAGTCCTATAGGACTGCTGTGATGCTTCACATTAGAAGAACATCTCTGCATTGATAAAGTCAAATGCTTTTGGGACCCTGACTTCTAAATTTTGACTTAAACAGGCAACAAATCTGAGAAAGGACACCAACTTCCAGTGGTTCTTCAATAAGAAAGCCCGAACAGGTGGTGTGTTTGACCCACAGACTGGGATAGGAACTCTCCATATTAAAAAGGTGAAAAACAGAAAAAACAATTTGGTGGCTTTGGTGACCACACTAACTTGCAAAAAATAATCATTGACCTCATGATTAACAGTCTGTATGTGTTTTGGGTGGTGCCAACTAAATGAAAGAAGAATTAATGTTATAGCCTGATGAATTAGGAATGCTTTTAACAGGGGCTAAAAAGGAAAGTGTGGGCTCTTCAGGTTTTCTGATCATGACATGTTGCCTGTTCTGGAGACAAACTGGAAGAAGAAAGCAAACCTCGGCTCCCTGCCCTTCTTGTGTCCTGTTTCAATGGCATGTAAAAATTCTGTTGGGGGGTTGTAATTATTTATGTATTTTTAGTTTAACGTTATATATTTGCATATATATTTGCCAGATAACCAAAGCAGATGAGGGTCAATACAAAGCAGTTGTTTCAGATGACCGAGGAGAGGACTACACCCAACTTGATCTCACAAAAGGAGGTAGGAGAACTTAGTTTTTATATATGTATATGCATACATGGTGATCAATTAGAAAATCAAAAGCATTTCATGTCAGACTGGGGTCATAAAATAATCTGTTAAAAAAAAAAAAATCTTACTCTTCAAAAGTTATACAAAGCCCAATGAACAGAGTATGTTTTCAGAGGGCTTTGTATACAATCCCTATTCTCTTTATCTGTCCATGCCAGAATTCATTTGATAATCCACAAACAAATTCTCAGCCCTGGAAGTTCAGCCAGTCCAAACCACCAAGAAAACAAAATTCTGTTTCCGTTCTGCAACTCCATCAGTGAATCAAAATTCACAACTGAACCACAACCGCAGAATATCAATTAAAGACAACACAACGCACAAAAGAAATGCTATGTTATTTCAGCTTCCTGCCTTAATTACAAACTGAGTGTTAATGAAGACAGGAACATCTAAATGTAGTAAGAAATGATCAGTATCTAAAAATAAATAAATCAATGGCAAAAATTTCCATATCCAGTAAGATTTACAGCAGAAAAAGATAATGAATAACTGATACATTATACACATAAGAAAATGTAGTTGGCAGATCAGATGTGATTTGCTTAACACTGTATTTATAAATACTTAGATGTCATTATATCTTTGCAGCCTTTGAAGACCTCCTCAAGGAGCTGTGTAGGATCAGTGGTATGTCCTTTTCTCCTAGGTAATAACAGCAGGGGAAGGGGGGGAGGAGGGGGAGCGCCAGGATCAGAGCAAACAGCACAGGAGCTGCCCTGGATCTAGAGGTTGGTCTCAAGTACAGTACTGCCCTTTTAATATTTGGCAGTAGAAGCACTTTTAAACTGTCAAGAAGGGTGGTCAGTAAATGTGTCCAGGGACACAAAACCCTATGCACTTACAAATTATTTCTGTGACCTGCATGTGCCAGCAGACTTCTTGTCACATCATTTGCTATGTGAATTTGGGCAACTTATACTACTTCTGTCTGTGAGATGCCTGTTATAGGTCTCCAGAAGAGATGATGTCATTTTTCTGCTCTCTGTTGGCTAAAAGAGGAGCCTTCCAGAGATACAATACCATCCAACATTCAACCAGTCGCATTCTCCAGAGATAAACATCAATAGGTTGCCTGGGATTTTCTTTGCATAACATGTAAGATTGTGCAGATGAAGAGGGAATCCAAAAACAATTCCAGTCTTTTAATTATACCATCAGCTCTTTCTGCTACACCTCTGAAAATTCAGCCTACTGACGAAGGCATCAAAATCTACACAGACGTGAAGTACTACACAGACTACATGAAAACAACCTGGTTTCACAAGTGAGTCCCCTAAAGGCACTGGGAAGGGTTCTGGGGATACTGTTACTTGAAATTGTTTATCACAAGAACCGGGTATGCTAGGCCTCAGACCATAGTTTTTTAAGGCAGTGGGAGATTTGTCAGTCAGAGCTGAAAACCATGATTCTGTATGAATCCTGAAACGTGTCTGGGAATTCCAAAATGAACAATCATGTTACAAATATTCTGGTGGTGCTGAGATACAAATAACTGGTCATCTTAACTGGAATAGTAACTTTGGTTACAAACAGGAAAGGAAGCAGTTATTTTCTTGTTTCAAACTCTTTATTTCTACTATTTTTATGCTTCCACAAACCACTATGTTGCCCCACTCTGAATAACACAGCTCCCAAATGTTACAAGACTCTTCCCAAACGTGAGCTCATTTAGTCTCATAACAACTTGGTAAAATAGAAATATTGTTTTATTACGCACATCCTACAGACACACAGAAGGAGGCCAGTTTTAATGATGTTTAAGGACTAAATGCATATCATAGGATCGTTAGAGTTGGAAAAGATTTCTAAGATAATCCAGTCCAAATGTCCACCTACTGTCAACACTGCTCATGTCCTTAAGCACTACATCTACTCCTAAACGCCTCCAGGGACGGTGACTCCACCACCTCCCTGGCAGTCTGTGCCAATGTTATACGATGTCTAATTTTATTTAATCTCCCAAATAAAAACTATGAGGTATTTTGTAGAACCTGAGAGCTTTAGCAAACTATCTGAAAGCATGGATGCCCAGTGAGATATTCAAGTGACTGACTACGTAACCCTTTACAAAATGATGGCCAAGGTCCTGACTCCAACTCTGTTCTTCTAACAGGTAGAGATCTAACAAAGCACACAGGTCTGCTAAACTGTATTGAAATTAAATAATTTGTTTATTTAGGGAGAAGCGACTGGAAATTCGTGACAAACTGAAAGCTGGGAGCACAATGAATCAGATCTGGCTCCACATACTGAATCCAACAGATACAGACAAAGGAAAATACATCCTGGAGTTATTTGATGGGAATGACTCTCACAAGCTGTCAACCGACTTGTCTGGGCAAGGTAAGCTGAATCAACAACTGCATCACAGGAATTAGATCTCCCTGAGCTGCTTTCCAAGATTCCTTCAGATCTCTGGCAGCAATTCTTCTCTTTCATTTGAGCCGGAGCTATGGTTCTGTGACAGCATGCTACTAAACTGGGTTAAGGACAGTCAAGTGCCCAACAAAGCCAAAGGGAAGACAATGGGAGGAGAAGGGATCAGTGGAAAGGACTGAAGCCTTTAAGGAGCACTGCTGAGTACTATGTCAAAAGAAATAAACAGCAACATTCCCTAAAACCTAAAATTTCATTTCTTGCAGCCTTTGAAGATGCCCTGGCTGAGCACAGAAGGCTAAAGTAAGTTCCCACCTAGATCAATTGAGCTGTAAAAATATTTATTTTGAGTGTTGTATTTGGTACAATACCTAACAAATCATTATAATTTTGTCTTTGTCTCTTTCAGAGAAGCAGCAATAGCAGAAAAGTGTAAGTAAATGAATTTCTTCTGCCAAACAAAACCAAGTGGTACATTAATAAGTAAAACTAAGAGGTCATATTTGCTCATTCCCAGGTCGCGCCAGAGTTGTTCAAGGTCTGCCAGATGTAGCCACCATCATGGAGGATAAGGTAATATTGAGTAATCGCTTGGATAACTGGGCCTTGCACAGATGTAGGTAAATGACTGCTGGGGAGAACGCTCTCAGTTCTAAATGCTCGCTGTCATTTCTGGCATTTTATTACCAAGGATGTGGAAGTGATTCAAAGTCACTATTGTAAGAATTTTCTAGTTCCACAGAAGCTACAAGAAATTATTAATAACACTAAACTGAGGACTGCTATTTCCATGGATCCACGATTAAACAGCCTGTTCAATGAACTGTAAAGTTACAAGAATAATCAAATAACACACACCTTTCAGGAACTGTCACTCATTTTAAGAAACAGATCTAAGATAAGTGTGTGTGCTGTTTGATGAAGTTAATCTGTTCAGAACAGAGCGATTATGGATAAGAAACTCCTGTGGATTTTTACTGATCTTGATTTTTTTTTTTTAATTATTAACATATCACATCACCTGAATTTCCTTGCTCATTTGTGTCTTCATAATCTATCTCTACTATTTCTTTTATAACAGACCCTGTGTTTAACTTGCTGTATCTCTGGAGATCCTTACCCAGAAATCACTTGGTTCAAAAATGAGAAAATTATCATCTTTAAAGATCGTTACAGAATGGATGTGAAAGGGACAGTTGTCACAATTACGATAGAGAAAGTCTGCAATGAAGACACAGGAAAATACAGCATCTATGTTAAAAACAAATATGGCTCTGAAACAGGGCAGGTTACTGTCAGTGTCTATAAGCGTGGAGAGATACCCATAGGAACGGAAGAAAAGGAAGTCCCGAGTGAGACCATAACAAGAAAGCCTAAATGAACCAGGCAACTATATGTCAGTGAATTTAAAAGGAATTTAACCCCTTTGGTTTCATTTGAATGTCTCCACCCTAAAATTTAGGCTCATTCCTTTATCTTTGTTTCAGTAATGTTGCAGTATTTTCACTTCTTGGTTGCTAGAAAACAGTTCTCATTTGTAAGTAATTCTCAAGTTTTTTACCATGAGAGTGGTGAGGTGCTGGAACAGGCTGCCCAGAGAGGTTGTGGATGCCCCATCCCTAGAGGTGTTCAAGGCCAGATTGGATGGGGCCCTGGACAGCCTAGTCTAGTATTAAATAAGGGGAGGTTGATGGCCCTGAATGTTGGGGGCCCCCCTGCAGGGGGTTGGAGATTCATGATCCTTGAGGTCCTTTCCAACCCTGCCATTCTGTGATTCTGTAAGTGTATGTGTGCGCATGTACACTCACATGCTCTCTTTACAGAGAAACTGCTTCCCTGTAAAAACATGCTGTGTAGGAAATACCAGGGGGTTCACGTACAACCAAGCTAATAGCATAGGGTTTTTCTGTACTAAATTCTGGTATGTTACTTGTAAGCTTTTCTCAGCTACAAGATAACGTCTATGTTATTAAACTTACAAAGAGTGACACCTTACCATTGTTGTCAAGTACATTCATTTTGAAATTAGTCAGAAGTTTTCTAAGTACCACGTGAACTGGGACTGTGAAGTGTTGACCTTCACAAACATGAATCGAATGGGAAGAAAACAAGGCAGTGACACTCCCAAGGCTTGGAGTTTTGCAGAGGAATGTGGACAGCTTCCCTCTAGCCTGACATGCTGTAATTGTTACACAAGAGGGCAGAGGGAAAGTCCACAGAGATGGAAGGCACTGTTCATATTACTCTTTGATAAGGCAGATAATCATGTCCTAGAATAAGTCCAGTATAAGCACCCAGGCTTTACAGCCATGTGAGCTACACACCATGCACACGTACAGTGTTATCCAGTACCAGGACATCATCCCTGCCACTTAGACAACAATTATTCTATAGAAATGAAATTACAAAATTGTGCATCTTGATGTAGAATATATATATTCAGACTAAAAAACTAATAAAGGAAAGCATTTAGGTTGGTACTGTGAAGTAGCTCTGTAAACATTATAGACATGTGAATTCCATCTCAAGTGTGTGGCATTTCTTTTTTGGTTTCTTAGTGTCAAGTTTAGCTTCCCAAAGACAACAGTGCTCTTTAGAGGACAATGAAAAGATTACCAGAAAAGCTTTATCTAACTTTTTGATTTCACAGTACTACTCAGTTTGGAAAGGACTTATGGAGCTCACCTTGTCCAAATCCTGCCCAAGCATGGTTAACTACAGCAAGTTGCTAGGACTATTTTACACAAATAATGAGGTTGTTTTTTTTTTTTAAAGCCAGAGACTAGGATACATACCTGAGCAGTCCTTCAAGAAAATATAAGTTACACTTGCTGGTACAGGGATAGCTTGCAGTAATAAGGAATTTCCCAGAGTCATGAGAAGCGAGCTACATGTCGACTTCCCGCTAACTATTCTGGTCTGAACACTGCTAGGAGGAAGAGATTTGTTTATGCATATGAATTAAAAAAAAAAAATTCTTCTGTCAAACTGGCTCTGTGGTAGGATTCTGAAAACACAAACAACAAAACAGATGACAGTATGTATAAACGAAATGTTGTCTTGAAACCATAAGGTTGATTAATTAGAACTACAGTACAAATTTTCTCAGCCCAGAGCCTTGCATGCTCCCTGCTAATAAAAACCAGAAGAGAAATATGCTTTAACATGAACGTTTCCTCCACTTCAAGCATCTAGCTCTCTGTCTGCATTTTCTTTAAAATTACATACTAAAAATAACTGTGAAATTGTAGGAAAAAGTTCAGCATTGTTTTTTCTTTTTAAATAGAAGAATTACTGATTGGTATGGAGTAATAAAAGTTAACTTAGGAAGGTCAGCAACCCCTGGGATATAGGCTCTATTTGAATTAAGCAATATAACTGCAAGATACATAATCTAGTGCAACGTCTTCCAAAATCAACAATCATTCTTGCATGAACAACAAGGAATATCACTTACTATCTCTGAGTGAGGAATTCTTGGTGTAACTGGCGAGAAGAAAAATAATTAATGCACTCCATTTACTTATTTAATTTCAGTCTCCAAGTAATGTTTCATATTTAATTTTACCTTTAATGTTCGTGTGTACGGTGCCTATTGGAAAAAAAAAAAAAAAAGCCACAACCCTACATTTAACACAGATTTAGATACACTTTACTGACATCTACTGGAAGAAATCATAACTGACTGCTCCAGAATGACCAAGAAAGTGGAGTACCACAATTCTGGAAGAAGCATTTGTGGCTTTATTTCCACCATTTAAGTTCCAAGTGCTCATAGCACATACACTATACACTGTCCTATCACATGATAGTGATTATCTCACATCTAAATTATGCTATTTTACCTGAAGAAATGAAAGAAAACACATTACGAGTAGAAGTTGTGCACAAAAATAAAACTAATTAATCAAGGCAACACTTTGCAACTATTATGAATAATTATCTGAGTTCAGTGACCCATCAATAAACAGAACATCCCAGAAGATTTGGTCAAGGTAGGACTCTGTAAAAAGCAGAATGAACGAGAGGTTATGATCATTGAGAGCAAATATGAGATTAATAAGTGTTACTTCACTGTTAATAATTAGCTGATCATCTCGCAGCCTGGGCTGGTCTCACCCTTTCCATAAATAGCACCCGAATGACCAGAATCAGCTCTCACTGTCCTGCTAGCAGCACTGCCCTCACACTGTACCTTATCATCCATAATGGCATTCAGCGGCACCTGGCAGGTCTATGCTCAAGAGAACTATGAAGAATTTCTGAAAGCTCTCGGTAAGTGTTAAGTCACTTCTAAAATCATTTGCTCTGTACACATGCTTTGCAAACATCTTTTATTATAGTATTTCTATGCTGTTTTTTTCTTTTGTTTCTGTGATAAACTACTCATCAGGTAAGTCTATTATGTCTGATCTGAAAAAGAAAAGAAACTATGACAAGTCCCTTACAAAAGAATAAGTACATATAAAAAAATGACTTATTTGGGTTAACACATAATGTTATAAATACATTTAACTGTAACGAATTTGTTAATGGCTTACAGATTTTCAGTGCTCTTTAGTAGAGCAGGCACTTTCTATAGCACTACTGATAAATGTATGTGACAGCTGCTCAGTAATCTGTAAAGAATCAACTTGGTGGTTATGATTTTGTAGGTACCACATAAATAAAAATGCACTTATCTTCTTGACAATCATGGCAAAACATTCACAGTTGAGTGTTTTTTTCAGGCACGTAACAGATATTCAGTAGAATTAAAACTCAGTTATAGTTGAAAAGCTCCATCCTGCAGTATGATGCCTACACCAACCCCTTACTGCTAAAGATGGTACTTTCAAGTCATGCTGAAGACACACTGATAAAGTACTTCAAGGTCATTATAATACCAAAATCTATACAGTCTAGGTGGAATGGAACATTATGTCCATAGAGAAGTGAGGAACCCAAAACAGCATTTGCCTTCAACCTCGCAAACTATTTTTTGTTATTGGTTTGTACATTCTGCACCTTGATTTGCTATTTCATATAAATACACAAATTCATAATAGAAGTCCTTTTTTGTCTTTCTTCACAGCACTGCCAGAAGACCTTATCAAAGTGGCTCGAGATATCAAGCCTATTGTTGAAATACAACAAAAAGGAGATGACTTTGTTGTGACATCAAAAACACCCAAGCAGACTGTGACTAACTCCTTTACACTTGGAAAAGAGGCTGACATTACTACTATGGATGGCAAAAAGCTAAAGGTAATGTGTTTCAGAAACAGGTGAATCTCTCTGCTCACCCTTATACTTCAGTTTCTGTGCTCCAATGAGATTTGTTTTTACCATTTCCTTTAGAAAAATAAATAAATATAGAGCACATGCATACATTTTGACCAACAGAAATGTTTATTGTGAAACTCTTATTAAAATACTCCTGCTTCAATCAACAGATGTAATTACACAGCATCAGTGTGACTCGCATTTATTTCCTATCTATGCCGGAATCACTTCCTATCTATTTCCTCAAAATCTCCAATGTTTTATGTTTTTAATCTGCTTCAACAGTGCACTGTGCACCTGGCAAATGGGAAGCTTGTGTGCAAATCAGAAAAATTCTCACATGAACAAGAAGTTAAAGGAAATGAAATGGTAGAGGTAAGTGATGGAAAACAATGGTTTATTAAATGCTGAAGGAAAAAAGTTCTCTGTTGATCAGCTCTTCGTGTAGGGTCAATACGTTCAAAGAATACTGGCCCCCAAATGACTACATTGCTTATAGAATCTTAACAGATGCTTAAATCTGCAGATTCAGAATTTTAGTATTTCAGACTAATCACAGTGGAAAACACTACCAGTGTCAGTTACTATTCCTGTTATAAAAATTGGGTGCTCTAAATGACTCTCTTTTAAACACTGCTTGTACATTTAATGCATCTTTCTCAACAAATGTTGTTTATTAATTATTATGCTGGGGACAATTCTAAGCACTGAAGTGTGAATGGCTTTAGCTGTTGAGCACTGCATAGGAAGACTCCTTATAAACTCCTGTAGAAGACTGTTTGCACTCTTAGTTCTATGAACAGTATTGGCTCCAAAACAAATAATGACTGAGTCAGACTTGAAAATTTTGCAATACATTTTGTTCCACCTAGTTAGTTCTAGCTTATTTCTTAGTAACAAAGAGATATTCTCCTCAGTTAAGCTCACCAGATTTCAAAGAAGTATCCACTTAGGTAAAGACTACAATCAGAAAGACAGCTAACTCCATCAAAGTTGTGTGTTTTGACATGCAGCTTCCCAAGATGAATCTGAGTATCTCAAGCTACTTTTCCAAGCAAAACACTGTGCAAAAGAACCCATTACTATTTGGGATGATGCATTTCCACTATGGGAAGTATATCTTTATACCCGTTAAAACAGAGTGATAAAATGCAGCTGATAATGGCACTTATATTTAGATTACCTCTCTTCGGAACTGGTTTTGTTTAAAAAAAAAGAAAAAAAGAAAGAAAACCAAAAACATTCTTTGGTTCAAACATTTTGCACATATGTATAGGCAGGCATTGTAATTTCTGTAACTAAACTCTGTAGAATGTTCTTCTGTGATAATCTGGATTTATAAATGAATTACAGAAACTTCTAATGACTTAACTATTAATAGCTATCCTGAAGTCCAAATGAAAAACAAATTGTGTGTATTTGTCATCTACAGACTATTACTTTTGGTGGAGTTACACTTGTCAGAAGAAGCAAGAGAATTTAAAGACAGATCACCTTCTTTGTGACATCTTTACATACTTAAAATAAAGTGCACTTTCCATAAGGTGTGTCCATCTTTGCTATTGCTATATAGTACAGAAAATGATGATTTCTACTATCATTATACATAAAATCACTTCCCATTATTATAAGATTCTGTTTTCCCCAAGTACACTTACAGATCCCTTCTATACCCAAAACTGAGGTCTCCCTCTCAGACAACCAAAGCTGGACATAGTTGAAAAATGCTGATTTACCATAGTAATCATTGAGAAGGGACAGAAGCTGATATCAATGTTTCTCACTTCCTTACCAAATTAATAAACATATTCAGTGTTAATCCCTTTTTATAGGAAAGTGCAATGTTCTACTGAAAACTCTTTTCTCTCTATGCTATTCAGCAAAAAAACGAATAGATACTTGTTTAGCTGACCTGCACTGGGACTGCAATGAGAACATCCTAAAAGCTGTGAAGTATTTAACAATCATTACAGAGCAGACCCTCGAGCCAGCCTACCTGGATCCCTCTACATTGTCAGTGTTTGCTCTGCAGTATTTCTGTGCATCCTTTTGCAGACCTTAAATTCCATGTGAGTTAACAAAACTAAAAACAGCATGGAAGCCAAGACACTGATAAGCTCAGGAAGACTTTCAAAGCATCAGGACTGCAGGAGGCCATGTAGGAGTTAGGCACATTTCTGTCTGGAAACTGCTGTGTAACTGCTGCTAACTTCACAGTGACATATGACAACACAACACAGTTTTCCAAAAGCATGCCTGCAGAACAGTGAAAATCTTCAATGATCAAATGCTGTATCAGTAAGTTGTAGGATACAAAAGCAAAGATGCATCAGGTTTATTTCTGAATGACTTTAACTAAATCAGATCACTGGACAGAACACTTCTGAAGTTACAAAACCATAATTCTTTGCTTTTGATTTGACATAAGATAGGTTGATATTAAAGCAAAACGCACATATGTGTGTTTGTATTTAAAATAAACATCTCACCTTTAAAATAAAGGTCTTAGTGGTGTTCATGGACTATTCAGACATTCCCTGCACACTTGGAAATGTGCTCTTCCTGTTCAAACTCCTCACCAAAGTTCAGGCTCAGTACAGGACTGCGTGTATCAAAAGGGGCACTGCGCTCCAGAGTGCAGATACATCACATGTTGAAAATGCCATATACTAAAAGCACATTCATTCATATACGGAATATAAAGTGACGTCATTTTAATTTGAAGGCACCAAAAAATTATTAAATTCTTCACAGTTGTCAGGACATCACATTTCCAGCAACTGTGCCCATCCTGTCAATCCAACACTCCTCTGCCTCGGGACACCAAGGATGTGGGAAAATCCTCAGCACGGTTCTGTAGGCGAAGCTGCCCAAACCTGATGACTGTGGCCAGGTTGTGAGCTTTATCCCATCGCTGGGCCGTGGTACCGATCCCCTTCCATGCAGCCATCTTCTGCAGAGGGCTTCGTGAGAATCTTGATGTTATTACTATTTGGATCTTGTTGAAACTGCTCATTTGCAATTCCAAAAGCTCTGAAGGGGTAATACTTGCAGCAGGAGTTCCTACCCTTCAACACTCTACACTCTCAGCTGGTTCCACTTCTTTTTCACGTGTCTGCAACAGGAATTTTTCCCACTTTACCACAGATGTTTTGTGTTATGCACTCCCACACAACTCTGGTCTCTAACGCTCTCCTGGCTCATGTTCCTGTTCTTTTACAACTCGCGCACAAACGCAGCCCCTTAACGCGCTGACACACGGAGCCTGTGGCGAGCAGGGAGAGGCAGGGGCTGCTCTTCTGTGCCTGTGGATCTGAAAGCCCCTCACCACAGCACGACGCAACACAGCCCTTCACGCTGCCCGAGGTAACAATTCAGCCACAATACGAGAGTTTATCGGCACAACTACCATTAAATATCAGCCACAGAACTACCTGCTTTATTGTTCTCGCCACACAAACGACTCAACTGAAAAACGGCCGCTCGCCTCGGCGCAGGGCCCCCGCGCGGCCCCCGCGGCGCCCCGCCCGCCGCCACTTCAACGGCGCACAAGAAGCGGCGCGCGCGCTTCACCATCTTGGGGCGGGAAAATCCAGCCCCTCCTGGAGCGGAGCAGAGCGCATGCGCGGATCCTGCAGGCGGGAGAGGTCCTCTCCCGCATGGGCCGCGAGCGCCTGGTGGCCGCATTCTGCGCATGCGTCAGTGCACGGCGCGGTCGAAGCCGCACGCGCAGTAAGGGCTGCGCGAGTTTTGGCGCCCGCGGCTCCTTTCTGCGCGCGGTCTTTTTCGCGCGGAGTTCTCGCCGGAAGCCCTGCGAGAAGTCTCGCGAGAGGCGGCGGGCGGGCGGCGGTGGCGCTGCGTGCTGCTCGGAGGGTCGCCTCAGCCTCGGCTCCCGCCGCGCCCGGGCCCCGCCGCTCGCCGCCCCTCGTGCCGCCGCCATGTCGCGCTACCTGCGCCCTCCCAACACTTCGCTCTTCGTGCGGAACGTGGCCGACGACACCCGGTGAGTCGGAGTAGGCGCCAGCGCGGCGCGGGGGCTGCGCAGGCTTTCGCGGGTTCGCCGGGCCGTGCGGGGCCGGGCCGCCCACCCCCTCCCCGCGGCGCCGCCCTCTCCTCCTCCGCCTCGCGCCGATCGCTGCCCAGCGCCGTGCTGAGAACAAAGCTCGGCCGCCCCGCGGAGCGCCGCTACCCGGGGATGGGGGGAGGGGGCCTGCCGGCGGCCGCCGTGTTTTGCAGTCTGGACAGAAATGGGCGGTGCTGCCCGAAGGCGCAATGGTGCCTTCGTTGTGGATGTCCCCAAAATTCCGCGCGCTTCGTTCCGTTACTGCGGTAATTGCCGCCCGCTCGTTCCCTCTGGTTGTTACGGGCTGCGGCCTCCGGTGGCGCTCAGTGGGAGGACAGAGACGGAAAACGCTTTTCTCCGTAATAACTATGTTGTAGCAAAACTTAAACATACGTGCAGGGGCTTAGCGGAGAGATCTTCGCAGTGAGCGAAAAGACCGAAAAGGAATCCGTTGCACGTGGCTGTCGGAGTATTGGCGTCCTCCATTCCGTTTCTGCGGCGCGGCGGTTTCGCTGTTGGTGATCGTGGGGTTGGTGTGGCAGACGTTGCGAGGTCTGGCTGTGTAAATCGCAAATCTGAGCTCTCAGACCTGCTGCCCGGATGGCTGCACAAAAGGTGTTGAGTTAACAGTGGCTTAGGCATGGCTGAATGAATTAGGAACCTTATTACCATGAACAATATAAGTAATTTCAATTTAAAAGTGATACTTCTTGTACGACTTTTCTTTCTTTGCGTGTAGATCATTTTCCTCTAGAAGTCATGGAAGAAGGCTCATTTTCAAACTTTTTTTTAACTGGCAATGCTCCCTTTTAGGCTTTCAGTGTAAGCTTTCAGTTATGTGGCTCGTTCCTGTTAGAGATGGTTTCGTTGTGAGACCTTGGTTGTTATAGCTGCCTTCTGCTGTCATTGATAATGTACAGTGTAGATATTTTTCCAACAGATATGAAAGAGGAATAAGCATCAGTAACTCTTTGATGTAGTATTGTGTTTACATGACACGAATGTTTCCCTATTGTCCTAAAATGACACCAGAAGGTATGCGTAAAGAAGTTCCTCTGTTAAGGAGACAGCACTTATTTCAAGTGTTATCACAAATCTGTTGAACAGTTTTGTGTTGTGCTCTAAGCCACATCTTTGGGACAGTTGACCTAAGGGCATGAATGGTTTCTCAGTCTGGCTTTGTTCCTTGATGTGGCTGTTAGTATTGATTATTTCATAGAAGTCAGTATGAGTGACAAAATTATTCTTGTGCTTTTCCTTTGGACATTATAGTTCATGTTTACACTTTGTAAAATCAATGTTAATAGTATAATAATTGTTAGATTCCTTTTTTCACTTTCTGCCCACCTTCCCATTGAACTGGCTTGGCTACTGTGTGTCACTTCTCGTCTCTGTTTACATTTATGTTGCTGAGTTGTGCTGAGCACTGATTTCAAAATACCAAGGTTATCCTAAGCATCCTGAATTGTAGTGGTGCTCTTGGGAAGCCTAGCACGTTGCTTTAGCAGTGAACAGCTCATACTCTTCCCCCAAAATTAAAATTATTTTGCTACGTGCATCTTCTGCCATCCAAAAAGATGAGTGATTGTAGATGTATATATTTTTTAATTTTAATGCCTTAAATAGTGAGAAGACATGTAAGATATCTATGATATTCTAGGTCTGAAGACTTGCGCCGTGAGTTTGGTCGTTATGGGCCTATAGTTGATGTATACGTTCCGCTTGACTTCTACACTCGTCGTCCCAGAGGATTTGCTTATGTTCAATATCCTTTCTTCAGATGGCTGATTAGTGAGGGGTGTTGAAGTTTGAAATTCAAGTTTGTGTAAGAGGTAACATATCTAAATGAAAAAGCAGTTTACTTTTGTATTGTTTCTCATAAGTGTCTTATGTGTCTTGTTATTTTTTAAGATTAACTTTTCTCAAATTTTCTTTGCCTTTTTGCAAAACTTAAATCAAGTCCAGTAATATATAAGCTTTCTTATGTCACTGAAATTGATATTATGTGATTGAAATGAAAATTTATCACTGACTCAAAATTGTCTACCAGGTTTCTATTATAACTGGTACGTAAGTAAACTTGCGCTTAGCAAACTGTGGCTAGTATTTATTGTTAATTTAACAAATGGGAACTGGAATCACTTGATCAAAAGCAGATTGTATAAAAAATGAGGTGAACTTTCTTTAATATTGTCCCCTAATTTACTGTCCTCTGTTGTTGCCTCAGAATGTAAAGCTGTACAGTAATGGCGACCCCAAAGAGAAAGCATGAAAGAACCTTTAGAGTAGAGTTCAACAATTGAGGCAAGTAGACAAGCCAAAGACCTCTTAAGGATCAGGCTTGAAGAGAAGGGACAGTTTGGGAAAAGAAAAAATAAAGAAAAGCTGGAAGAAGGACAAGCCATAATGGGAGACAAAGCTTCGCTTTATCTACAAAAGGGGGAAAAGGTTGTTTTTCAAAGTAAAAGATAAAGCCATCTGTCATTTTTGGCCAAGCATCTCATGACAAGTCCTTCTGACAAGCCCTTAAAGAGTTAAAGGTCAAGATGAAGTTGAATGGTGGCCAAGCTTAAAGGAGTCATACCTGATGTATCCTACAGAATAACAGTTTTTCTTCTGTTTGTCATGTAAGCAGTAATTTTGATGAATGATGCTGGTTTAGTCCATTGACAAAACCTGTTACATTGTGAGTGCTGTCATAACTGTGGTCTGGAATGAAAGTGCATTCATTCTTTGGTAATGGAGATACTTATACCTACCACTTGATAGTTTGTTTTCTGCATAGATGCTGCTGCTGCTGAACTGAGTTACTGTGAGAAGAAAGGCAACAGGCTCTTTGCCCCATAGCCGGAAGGTGTGTGAGTTAAAGTAGCAATCAATCTCACAGATAAAAATTAGTAATTATTCTGTTCCTGAACGTTGGTAGTGCAGGGGTTTTAGTGTATGCCTTTATTTCAGGTCTGTATATATCTCCTTGGCATTATGTTATTTAAACTTAAAAGGAAAGCTTCGTCCCAATTTTAAAATTCATAGACAAATATTGATTTCTATTGTTTGTGTGCCTAGCAACTTGAGAACTAAGATTCCTTTTCAGTAAAGTGAATGTAGTGCAGAAAGTTGAATCACCATTAGCAAATAATGCATTTTTGAGAAGGATACGGTTTTCTTCCTTACGAGTGGAAGAAGAAAAACATTAGGATATTGCATAGCAATTGCTTGCTGATTGGTAAGTTCATGGCTGTATTGTGAGTTTTTAATTTTATTATAGGAAGTCTCAGATAGTTGGTGGTTAATTAATTTAAAAAAAAAAAAAAAAACTGCAGTACTTACTAATGTGAACAAAACATCCAGAAATAATGGCCTGTAAAACTAGAAAATAACTGATTTCTTCTCAATACCAAATCTGTAAACTATTCAAATTCTCAAGTACCTTAACACTGCCCACATTTGAAGATGTCCGCGATGCTGAAGATGCTCTCCATAATTTGGACCGAAAGTGGATTTGTGGTCGGCAGATAGAAATCCAGTTTGCACAGGGCGATCGGAAGAGTAAGTGCCTCCCCGGGTATTTCATCAGATTATGATTTTAGCCATAACGTTTAGTACCAGATGACATTACACTTGTTATTAATTGTTATGATACATTATTGCTGATATATTAATAGTATGTGATTGTGGTTTTTTCCTTTTATCAAAGGATGGTTTGGATTGAAGACACGTTATTAATGTATCTTGGCTAATTAAAAACAGCTAGCTATGTAAACAGTCACCACAATCTAATTCTTGCTACTAGCTGAAGGTACTTAAGAACTATCTGTGCAGCTGTCAAACTTTTTTTTTTTCAGGAACACACTTTCAAAAATTTTACCTGTCAAAATGAGTAACCCAGTTTTAATGCATTGCAATGTTTATATTGTGGTTAAGTGTGTTCTTGATTCTTTGTTGACATTTCCCAGTGCGATCCGGTTTCCAGGATTGAGGTAATATCTTCATTTTCATTTGGTTTCAGGAAAATTAATTTCAAAGCGTCTCATTTCAACTTGGAAAATAAGTCTTGTTTTCTGAAGAAATAACTGTTATGTATTTTCTATCTGTTACTTATGAATGTATTCTCAATATATAGGTAGATACAGATATCATATATTAAAGAAAAGATGCTTTCAAGGAGCATAAGACATGCCTACCTACTGGTATAGAGCAGAATTGTAATAGTCATGTGCAGCTTGTTAATAGAAGTGCCTTCAAGATTTTTCAGTTAAAACTATCAAAGTAGCACTTGAAACATGCACATTTAACTTTTACTGAACTCAATGGAAATGATGTGCTCTGCACAACAAGCATCTGTCCTGTATGTAAACATTGGGATTTCTTTTAAGTTTCTGAACAAAAAATTTAGCTAGTCTATTTTAGTGTTGTCAGTAGGAGCAGTTAAATCATGAAAATTGTAGCTGTTAGTACAGTAGCTCTCTGTACAGCATGATACATTTAAAATACATTAACTGTCCTCTGCATTTGAATGAAAATGGGAATTAATACAATAGAAAGATAGCTGTGCTTTTTTTGTTAAAAAAGACGACTTCTGATTTTTATTCTATCTAATGATTTTAATATTAAAGTTACAGGGTGAAGTGCATTGTTATATAGGGGAGAGGGATACTTTTAGAATCAAACTTCTCTGTGACATCATCAATTGCAGTTTCTGTATAAGTTGACTTTTAATAATTAAGACTATGGATCAGGTTTAATGTGTGGTACTATGTTTAATTAATTCACTGTTAGCTGCTTAGGTAAATTCAAGAATGCTGGGATGTTTTGCTCATGCGTTTAGTTTTTCAGGCAGCCTGTCACTGTTTCCAGGTGGCCTGAAATCGCATTACAGAAACAATTCTGTGTTCCAGGCTCTGTGAAGCATTCCAGTGTTGTTACTGTTTGTGCTGGTTTTTTTCTGTCTTTTGGGTTGTTTTGGTGGTGTGGGGGTTGTTTTTTGGGTTTGTTTTCTTTCTAGATTGGTATTACTCACAAGGCAACAATGCTCTTGTCCAGCATTTAAAGCAGCAAAATGCAAGTGGCTTACTGCAATCTCTGTCCTTTTCATAAGCATCTTTGCTAGAATCACTAACAGGTTTTCTACTAAATGTCAAATATATGGATAGCAGTAGTGCTGTCACTAAAAGGAAGTAGGGTACTTCTTAAAAAAACTTTAAATGTTAAGTATTGTTGTTGTTTTTTCCAGCACCAAATCAAATGAAAGCCAAGGAGGGGAGAAACCTATACAGTTCTTCTCGTTACGATGACTATGACAGATACAGGCGATCTAGAAGCCGGAGTTATGAAAGGAGACGATCTAGAAGTCGTTCTTTTGATTACAGCTATAGAAGATCATATAGTCCCAGAAAGTAAGTGTAGTGTATGTTTGGCTTCAACAACACAGCAGTCTCTTGGAACAAAAACACCACACAGGCTATTTAATTGTTAAAAATTTTGAGTTTTTGTTTTTTGTAATATCTTGTGGAAGTTATGTACTTGCATGCTGCATCAAATCAGACACTGAATGAAATGGTTTTGTGGTTCATCAAAAAAAATAACTAAAAAGCAAATGCATGTTTTAAAAAAATTATTAATCGCTTGTATACATGCATAGGTATTTGTCACCGTTTACTTTTTTTGATGTACCTTTCTAGCAGTAGACCTACTGGAAGACCTCGTCGTAGCAGAAGCCATTCGGACAATGATAGGTAAAATAACTTTTATGCTTTTTACATTGAAAACTAGACCATTGTATTCCCTAACTGTAGGTTTAAAAAAAAAAGTTTCTCCTGCAAAAAAATGGTAAACAATTTTTAATGTACTAGATGTCTAAGAATAGTGTTTTTACATTCAAATCTCCTCTCTCCCCTTTATTCTGATAGGTTCAAACACCGCAATCGATCTTTTTCAAGATCTAAGTCCAATTCAAGATCACGATCCAAGTCACAGCCCAAGAAAGAAATGAAGGCTAAATCACGGTCTAGGTCTGCATCTCACACCAAATCTAGAGGCACTTCTAAAACAGATTCTAAAACACACTATAAGTCCAGCTCAAGATATGAAAAGGAGTCGAGAAAAAAAGAACCAGCTAGATCCAAATCACAGTCAAGATCACATTCTAGATCTAGGTCAAAATCCAGATCAAGGTCTTGGACTAGTCCCAAGTCCAGTGGCCACTAATAGTGAATCCATGTTGATTTTAGGCATGTAAGACTCATTTACACACAGTTCAGTTTACTTAAATTATCAGGAATATGATGTTGCAACAGTGCTAAAAAAAATCTTTTCTTTGTCATTTTTCCCTGTAGCAGACAATGGTTAAAGTTTTAAACAGCGTGGAGCAGCCACTGAGACAGAGGGAGAGAGAGAGAGAATGTCCTCTTGGTTACATGTTATGGGCAGCTACTGAATTGATTGTGGTGTCTCAATGTATATTTTTGTAAAGATTTGCATTTTTAATGCTTAGATATTGGTGATTACTTGATTGGTCGCAATTTGCAACATTGTCCTGTTGAAAATGTCATGCCCATAGCAATTGATACCAGTTTGTACTGAACAGTTAAACCAGCTGTTTAACATGTTCTTTAATGCTAAACCTTGTGATAGAATGGAAAACTGGACAGCTGTAGCGCAACAATGACTGCTGTGAAATGCAGACTGGTAATTTTACGTTTTCATTGTTCAAAGGCAGGTTTCTGTGTTCTCCATGCCCAGTGACAAGTAGGTTGGTAAATGGAGCTCTGTGGAGAGAGATTTTTGAAATTTCTCTGCCATCTGGAGGGATGGTGCTACCGCTGCATATACTGCACGGGGAGACAGTTGGTCTTGGAAGCTCAGTCAGAGACTGTGCAGTGTTGTGACTTGTCAGGAAGAGGCTTCACTGCTCTTGACCTGGCTGCTAATACTAAATGTGTGAGGGGAGGGGGGGGGAAGGGACACACTTGAAATGGAAAAATAAATTCAGATTCCAGAAGATGGCAGAGCATCTAAATATTAGGTTGTGTGTACATTTTACGCAGTTTTTGTATCTATTCTAAATTCTAGTGAGCAGTTAACCATGAAATTGCTTAGTTTTCCTGCTGTTAGATACAAGTAGATTGTTTCAAGTTGTGTGTGTACAGTATATAAGAACTCAACTTTTATGCCAATGACTCCTGTGGTTAGTTGGTGTATTCATAGGTATAAAACTGTAGCCATCTCTCCAGTAAAAAAGGCTTGCTTTTATACATTGAGAAGCATTTAGTCAAGCAAGTCTGAATCACTTCTTCCTCTGAATGGATAGTGGTTTGGTTACAAAATTTCATTTTACTTAAGAACAAGTGTTTAAAGTTGGATATGAACAAGAGCTGCATCTCTAGCTATTTAGTTTCACTAATACAGTACATTTAGTAAATTGAATGTGAAAAATAACAAAACCAGTGTGTAATCTTAACAGTATTTCTCTAGAAGAAGGCAAGATATTTTGTTATGAAAATGGCTTTTGGCATTTTTTTTTTTCTTTGTCTTAAAAAGCCAGCATCAGACACCCGGTGTTCCGTACTGTCTGTGTAGTAGTGTATGAAGACACAGATTTTAAAAAGATCATTTTTAGAGAAATGTTTTAGGGTTTGGTTTTAGTGAGTTCAGCAGGGCATTTCAAGAAATGCAAATGGCTTCTAAATGTTAGTGGCAGAACGTGCTTAGGGGATTGATTCTAGGAACCTTAGTACGTTTGATGGTATTTCTAACTTTTTTCTTTACTGTTTGCAGTTAATGTTCATGTTCTGCTATGCAATCATTTATATGCACGTTCCTTTAGTTTTGTAGACTTTCCTGGATGTATAGTTTAAAAACAGCATAAAGTCTATTTAAAACTGTAGCAGTAGTGTGCAGCTCTAGCAGAGGAAAGTTGTGGGATTAAACTTTGTATTTCCTTTCTTATAGAGGCTTCTAAAAAGGTATTTTTATATGTTCTTTTTAACAAATATTGTGTACTACCTTTAAAACATCAATGTTTTGATCAAAATAACTAAAGACCCAGCTTATTTTCTGCTTGCTGTAAATTTAGCAAACATGCTGTAATAAAAAAAATGAAGGAAATACTGATCCACTGGAATTATTGTAGCTTTAGAATTTGACTCCAAAGCATGGCTAGGAAGAGCTGTGCATTCCCTATGGAGTAAAATCCTTACTATAGTATTTCAGTAAAGTCAGTAATTTATCATTTGTTGCCTGAGTAAATATCATTTTCTATTTTTAAAGGGGTACTAGATGAAATAAGAATGATAAGCATATGCTTTAGTCTAATATATTGACATTTCTTTTTGGTTAACTTTCATTGTTACTGGATAGGCTCCCCTATGGTTTTAATTCAGATATTAGTCACATTATGAACTACTGAAAATCAGTGACTGAAGATTCACATATAACCAAATTTCTCGCAATGGCTCATCATTTTACATTTGTCATATTAAAAAAAAATGCCAGCAGTGGTTCTCTAGCAACTTTGGAGCTTAGAATTCAAGCTGCCTCCTGGCACCTGTGGTATATACAAGTAGTCCTTTGTCAGCCACGGAATAAAAACTATTCTGAGAATCACTTGAATGCTTAGGATGTGTAAGAGTGGGCTTACCAGTCACTGAGCTGTGAATATCGTAGTTGTGCATAGAAATGGCTTGCAACAGCAGAAAACCCGCACTTCTTAAGCTTCTAGAAGTTAATATGCTTTTCAGAACTAAAATACTGCTTAA
Organism: Phasianus colchicus; assembly: GCF_987193195.1. Taxonomy (NCBI): domain Eukaryota; kingdom Metazoa; phylum Chordata; class Aves; order Galliformes; family Phasianidae; genus Phasianus; species Phasianus colchicus. Next base: position 6,574,733 of record NC_143459.1, on the reverse strand, counting down.
GTGGTTCACCGTTCTCTTGGGAGTGTGCAGTTGTGTTTTAATCAGCAGCCTGCAGAGGATTGCTGCACCTAAAGTTCACATTAGTCCAGCCAGAACTACAGCTACAGGGAGGAAGGAGAACATCTTTGTAGTCCAGGCTGTTTCTAATTTGTGTTGAAAGAGTAATAGTGACATACCTTAATTATTGTGTCAGCATGTCCTTATATTGTGTAGCTCAACATTTGTATATAGCACAGTTTAATTTTTTTTTGTTTTGAAAATCCAATTCATTGCAAGTATAATGTAGTATCTGACACTTCTGATGGTTCTTTCTTTCTCTCCCAGAGGTAGGACTAAACTTTGACTTGACTTGTGTATATGAACAAGCCAGAAAAGCCGAACACAAACCCACGATGTTTCAAGAGTGCATGAATAAAGATGTTGTCCTAGTTCTTGCTCCCATGGAAAAATTGTGAAGAAGCTGTTCTGTGGGCCTTTCAGTTGGGGACGAGTTAGCAGGATGTGGCCAAAAAGGGCAGGGAATGTTTACACATTCATGCAAGTCAAGCCACAGCCCATCTAGATAACATCTCCCTTCCTTGATGCAGGTATCCTATTCCTGCTTTAAAAAAAAAAAAAAAAAAGTAGCCTGTCTCATGCAAGCTACCTGCAGGTTATGCACAGCTGGAATGCAAGAACATGCAGGCTGCAAAAGATCATGTATAAGCATCTTTCTTTTGGAGTCTCAAGAATGGTGGGAATTATGTTTTTCTGTGGTAAACTAGATCTTGTCATTCCTGCAAAATTTGTAGAATTGAAGTAGTATGTAAAATTCTGCTGAAAGTAATGGCTGTACTCCAAAATATTTGCAGAATATTGATTTATCTCAGCAGTAATAGAAGGCTCTATTGGAACTTCTTTTTCACTAAAAGTCCATGCACCCAACTGATAATTAAAAATCTTAAATTTAGTGGTTAAGTAGCTGGGTGTTTAAACTAGGGACTATGACAGACCGGTCTCTGAAAGCTAAATGTTATCCTTTCTATGTCTTTTAAATATGTTTAAATGTGCAGTATAATGGCTTTATTCAAAGTGGAAATTTTCAGTTTAAATGTTATTTTGAACTCTGCTCTTGGAAAGAGCTTTTTTTTTTTCCTTAATGTTTAGTTTGGGGTAACAGCTTGGAATATATCCAGAGGCCATCTGGATTGATATACGCTGCAGCACTGCTATATGATTTTTGGCAGGAGTGTTGCAGATAACGGTTTGAAGTACAAAGGAAAAATTTAGACACTTTTAGGACATAATCACCCATTAATATTTGCTGGTTTTTTTTCCATTTATCTTGTAACATGCTTAAAAAGTCTGTAGTCCATTGCTATAATAATTGTCTAGAGATGCTCTTACTGATGAGACTATAATAGGAAGGGAAAACTCTGTACCCTGTAGTGTGTTTGATCAAAAGATGCTAATGTTTTATTCATACACATTCTTTCTTCTGGAGTTTTGTGTTCCATCTGTGCAAATAACCCTGTGAATTGGGAATAAAATGTACAAGTTTTGACTATAACTTGAGAGCACCTTCTGACTTAATTAATACAGCTGTAGACTGTTGCCGAATGGTCACTAAGCACTGAAATAATCAAGGATGTTTCCCCTCTAGCTCAGAGCTCTTGAGCCAGCCACTTTATGAGAGGTAGCAGAAAGCATGAGTGCAGCTCTACTCAGCTAAATCTGAGCTGCATCAGCTCAGACTGGGTTGTCTTGCTTGCGAGCCAGCCTTCTGGAGCAGAGCCTGACAGCCCTTTAACAGGCAATTAAGTTTTTCTTAATTCCATTGGAATTAAGAATTGAGCTCTGTGTTCATAAATCACGGGCAAGACATGAATGAGAATTCAAAAAACATCCTTCACTGTTAAGTAATTTCCAGGTTCCTCTGGCATTCATAGACTAGAGACCATGCAGTCATTACTTTATAGCACTCCATGCTTTTTAGAATGCCATCCCACTTTTCCGCTACCATCCTAAAATAAAACACTTTTTGGGGGGAAAGTTTATTTTTTTTCACTTCCAATTTGTACACATGCAGTAAATGACAATTTGAAATAGAGAATACACAATTACAACTGGGGTACAGCTCTTAAAGTGGTAAAGGTCCAGATCAGAAAGACTTGAGTTTAAAGACAACCAATTCCATCACATTTTGAATAACAGATCTGTAAGCATTCAACCAGCTGCTACTGCATCTGAATGCACAGAAAAACATTTTAAGTAACATTTCATAATCAGCAAAATTCCCTTTCAAGTTAAACCACTTTTTCAGTTGTTACTGGATTTTTGCATAATCTCAGACTCTAATTATTACAGTTCAGTTGTGTTTATAGGATCAGCTGAACTGTGACAGCGCTGAAATCAACATGTTGACAACTGCCCCAATAACCAAACTTCACAAATTTTAGTAAATACTGGGACAAAATGTAGCACTGATTCATTTTAGAAGCAAACATTTTAACAATACTTCAGTGTCATCAAACTCTGTCCTTTGTGTTGTGGGACACCCAGTCTGATTATAAGCACAACATTCAGAGCATAAGTATCTTAAGTTTAAGCATTTTTTTTAAATTTTACTACAAATTTCTAAATAATTATCTTTTGCACTGCATTTATTTTAAAAATGATCCCATGACCAATTAAGATGTACACATTCACTGTATATTAAGTCCAAGGCTACAGCCACAAATGTCCTTTGGTGTTTAACAAAATAATTTTTTATTATATTTTTTAGATCAGGCCACACACTCAGCGTGGTCATCTTACATTTACCAGTTTTGCTCTAAAAATACCTCTGTGTAGGAAAGCCCAGCATAAATTTACATATGCTACAAAGTATTACATTTATTTACATGGCTCTCTTTTCCCTATGAAAACACTGTATACCTACACAAGGTATTGTAACTCAAAATAATTATAGGGTAACCAATTTAAAGTTATCTTAAGTAACCACTCCAGCTTTCTCACAATTAGAAAACGATAGAAAAAATTTTTTTTAGAACTTATCAGTGCATCAGAATAGAAAGAATTTTTGGAAGATCTTTTTGGCAGTCATTGGCAATGCAAAGTGTGTCATTAACTGGCGCAGTCTACCTTGTTGAGGTTCTGATGAAATACTGCTGGAACAAGACTGAAATACAGACCTCCTTAAAGTGTTCTTCCACCTTTTCAAGAACATGTGAAAATGTTTCCTAAAACTAAATTTTAGTCACAAGCTTGAGTGTCAAATCTCACAGGTATGAAAAAAATGAGTATCTTTGCATTTTCACTAGCAGCTGGGTATAACACTGCTTGGAAATTCTGCTCAGAAGAGTTTTAACTAGAAAATCTGATACTATGTTAAAAGGCAGAGTACCCGATTAAAGCTTTCAGTGCGTTTTTTTTTTTTTCCAGTTAATGCTGCATTAAGTTCAGTAAAAGCTGGTCTTCCAAAGCCATTAACAAAAAGGACTCTCAATTTCAATTTTTAGGGGCGGTCTCATTTACTCTTACAGTAAATGGTGACAGTTTAGGATTTAACCAAATTAATTGAGAAATTCCCTATGTAACAGCAAGATCAACAAAGTACACAACTTCTGAGGTAAAACACTGGGAATGTAAACTTCCCCACCTATCCCCTTCTCTTCCATTTATATGTAGCAAGAACATCTAGTCCTGTTACCTGTGCATCTGCAGTTCTGAATAACTATTCTCAAATTTGGAGCCCTGTAAATTTAAATAACTATAAAAAATTTGAAGTTCCATCTCAAGCCTGGACTTTAAGCAATGTTTTAAGCTGAAATGTCATTATTTCTTTGTCAGAAGGTTTAAAAGAAACAGGTACCCAGTGGCTTGGTGGCTTAGGAAGAACACTAGGTGAGGGTGGTTCACTGAACTTTGCTCCAGCATAGTTCTGATTGGCTTGAGGTGAGAAAAATAGGTTACAATTTGACAAATTAGGACTCCAATTTTGATTACAGGGGAAATCACTGTTGTTCTTTCCTGCCTTCTGCATGGCCTGCCATGCACCAGACAATGAGTTGCATCCATGTCCTCTTTCTTTCTTCATATAGGTTTTCTTCATCTGTGAATTCTGGTCTTTATTCTTCTGCCTGTTTTTAAGTTGGTGATGGTTCTTGGTAGTATTTCTAGACTGGGGAACTGGAACGTTGAACCTTTCCCCACCACCCATTTTCAACTTAAATGTCACCTGTAAAGAAAGGGAAAAGTTTGGATTTTTCTTTTTTAAACCCAGGAAAACTGAATTATAGTGTACTGTATCTTCCTACTGGAAGATAATCCCTCTAAATGGCTTGTCTTAACAATTCTGCTGCTAATGGCTGACCTGCTGGTCATCATGCATTGATCCATCCTTCAGGAACTGTATATAGACCAGTCCTTAATGTATGTAGACCTTTATCAATGCACAGCTATGTCTAGCTACTAGGAAAATGTGAAAGTTATGCTGTTCACAAAACACAGTGTCAAATGAAAAGTGTTAGTATTTAATCTTTAAGACATTTAAACCAAGCCCACGTTATACTTAGAGATCTGGGTGAAATCTGCACTGGTAAAAGCATGCCCCAGTCTAAAAAAGACTATTTTGATTCCTGATATTCCTAAGTAGTTACGCAGTCAGTCAAGGCAATGTAGGGGTGAGATCTACTTTCCAGAACAGATTTTTCTGGAAGGAGACAAGGGGGTAGCACACAGAGGCAGACCTGAGCACACCTGTGGAATACAAACTAAAAACCCTAAGTGAACTGAAAACATTCAAATGTGAAGGAGCCACTTGTAACTGGATCTCTGAAGGAAAAGCAAAATGCTATCACATATTTGGTACCTTGATGCTGACTCTCCTGCATTCATCCTATTCCCTCCACATCTCATTTACCTTTCAGTAGTCTTCTCCGATTTCACACTCTCCAATTCTTGCCCCCTTTCTTGCTTCCAAGCCTGAAAGAGTAAGTGCTGTCTTTCGCTACACTCCTTCCTTTGGCTAGGAACAGAGGTTTTCATGGGCCAATCCGCTGTATTCAGCCAGGCAGCCGAGCCCAACATCAGATTCTCGGCACGAAACTCCAAGGGGAGAAGTCACAACTGCATAAAAGAGAGTCTGAAATCAGGCACAAGAACAATTGTTTTCCCTTTCAAGTTTGAAACTACAAAAAAAAAACCCATCATCAGATGAAGATAAAATTCACAGAATTAACAGTCAGTTGTGTCAGCTTAGTTGTTAAAGCTGAATATACTTCAAACCTCACTTCAAACCTGGCAGCACTGGTTTTACTTTATTTACATTAACCTTAATGTCACACTTAGCATTCCACAGAGAACAGCATTTTCACTGCGCTGCTGACATCTTCGTCCAGCGAGCATTATTAATTATGGAGAGACGATCAAGAACCTCATCCTTGTTCTCACATTGAAAAAAAGCCGAATTCAACGGGAGCGCTCTGCGGGGAGGCCGAGGGCCGGAACTCCTGGCGGCACGCAGCGGGCGCAGCTCGGACCGCACCGCACCGCCAACCCCCGCCACTGCCTCGGGCCGCTTTCCCACCTTTGTCGGCCCTTCGTCGTCACGTCATTCCTCGACAGCTCTTAAGCAATTTATCGCTCGGCCCACGGCTCGCCCCCTCCTCAGCTCCGCTCTCAGGGGCCGCGCTCCCCTTCCCGCCCCCGCCCTGATCCCAACAATGGCGCGGCGTCGCGAGCACAACATGGCGGCACCCGGCCTCCCACAGCGCCCCTCCTTACCGACTTCTGTCCGTGCCGTCCGCCTGCAGCCACAGACGCGCGCTGGCCCTTCCGAGCCGACTCCGCCGCTCACCGCCGTCACTTCCCCGAGCCTCCGCGCAGCAAAGCCCAGCAGCACCGCCGCTTCTCCGTCTCCCACACAAAATGGCGGTCGCTCCCGTCGCTTTTTAAAGCCTCTCCCCTCTTCCTGCCTCCCAGGTCGCCGTGCTCTAGCCAATAGGAGCGCTATGCGCGCTCCTTACAGCCAATGAGAGACAAGTCCCGCCCACCGCCATGATGGGGCGGGGTCCGGTTCGAATCCCCGCAGCGCGGGAGCGGCGCTTCGTGCGTGCCCGGAAGCGGCGCCGCTCCGCGTTCGCATAGAGCCGGCTGGGGACGCTCCCTTTTCTCCTATCGTTCGACTTCCCAGCACCCGCTGTTATGTCTGAGGGCCTTGCGGCGGTTCTCTGTTAGAAGGCCTGCTGTAACCGAACACTTCAGCCTCAGAAGCGCCCCAGCTACCTCAGACACGGCCTGTGCTGCACGGCACCGTTCAGCTCTGGTCGCGATCGCTGCGTTCAGATCAGCAGAAGCATCACCTCACGGGGCCCAGCCCCGCGGCGCTGCCTGCGCTGAGCTTTCGGCAGTGGACGAAAGGAACTTGAAGCTGTGGGCACACGGAGCCCCGGATGCCGCTGCATCCTGGAGGCCCAACACAGACCTCGGTCCTCGCCAGGGATCTGCCTTACTCTTCTACCACACTTCTGCCACCGTGTCAACTGAATGAGGCTCTTCCTGCCATGAGGTCCTCGTCTGTACCACCCGTCCCTCAAACAGGGCACTGCAGGAGACAACATTTTGCATAAATGTTCCATTAATTCCTCAGAGCTTCATTAGCTCCAAACTGAGATACTCCCAGCTATTCACCATCTCACAACTCCTGTTGGAACATACAGCAGTAAGTCACAAGAGCTCATGAAAGCCCTCAGCCCATTTAAACCAACTGACTTCCTATCAGCAGGAAAAGCATTTCCACCCTTGCAGTGCACACAGTTCTCAGGAAGTTCCCTTTGATGCAGGCACTGCCTGTGGGGATGGAGGATGAGCCCAGCGTGCTCTGCTTCTGAGCCACAGTATGCAGAAAAAAATAATGCTGTGTTGGTTTTTTTCTTTTTTTTTTCCTCGGCATTTCTTCAGAAGCACCATCTCGTTGGTGCCTGGGTGTGCTGCTACCTTCAGTACTGCTAAATTAGATGGATGCACTGAACTCAGCCACCCCAGGTGATAGAAGCAGACCTTTAAGCACAGCAGAGCTTAGGGGGTGCTCCAGGAGTGATGCTGTGGTTGGTTCTATGTTTGTTCAGTGCCAGCTGACAAAACAAACAGGAGGAGGGAAAAAAAAAAGAAAAAAAAAAAGCAGAAGGTGACCTTTGTGGGAACATAGAATTGACCACTGATCTCAGCAGTTGGCATGGAGTGGGGAGTTTCCAAGCCAGGGCTGCTGGCAGCTGTGCTAGCTGCAGATAAGGGAACAAACTCAAGCTGGAGGCGAACACAAAGCCCTCAGGCTATAGAAGTCATCCTGCCAGGGCGTATCAAAGTGCAGGTCGGACCGTGCTTCTGCATGTGCTGCAGAGAAAGCGTTTCTTTCCTCCGCACCGTGACAGAAGAGCAGAGCTCCGGCCGGGCGGGGGCGGCCGAGCGCTGCGCACCGCAGCCGCCCGCAATGGGGCAAAATCCTTCGGTTTGGGAGCAAACTCTCACGTTCCCACTGTTGTGATGCCCGTGGGCTTCCAGGAGCAGCTCTGCTCCGTGTCACCGTCTCCCGTCCTGGCTCTGCAGCACAGATCCTGCTGCACAGGCAGCCCCAGGCAGTGGGAGCGCCGTCCTCATTCTCTGGGCTGTGGTCTGTCCTGTCTGCAGGCCCAACTGTGTCACTTAGGCTATTTCCTTTCCCTGCCATTTACAATGAAAATACAACCTTATTCTTCTGGCATCAGCAGAGCATGCTGGTGCACAGAGAATTGGCCTCAGTGGCACAGAGAGGAGGATTCGTGCCGTGAATGGGGCCCAAAGGCTCACATAGCAGTTCCCAGTGTGTGACAGCTGAACACAAATTATCTGCCTTCTGACTCTTTTCCTTCCCTTCCTCTTCCATTCCGTCATAGAAATCAGGAGAAGATCCTGGAGGTCTCTTGCCTCGAAACTGCGTGAGCATAGCAGAACCAATGGGGATTGGGCACACATGAGCGTGGCTATACAAGATGGCATTCATGGCCAGCAGAACACAGACACAGAGGGGAAGTGGGGAAGGAAAAACCACACACTCACTAAAAGAATGCGAAAGAGAGCAAGAAAGGATGTGTACTGACGGGTTTGCAGCACAGGAGAATAACACGTAATTATGCATGGAGCCCAGATGAGAGCAGAAGAGCTGTGAAAGAAGGGGGAAGCAGTTGCAGCTGCAGGAGCTGCCCTGGACTGCAGCTGGGAAGGCCCGGCCACAGGAAGAGGTGAGAAGCGAGCCCCAGCCCCAGAGACATCCCATAGCGCACTGTCTCTTTCTCAGGGTGAAGCATCATTCGTTTACAGCGAGCCAAAGTGCTGATGTGGGGGAGAAGTCTGGTAATATCCAGCATTAACTGCACTGTGTAACGAAGGGTGGATTTTTTGTTTCTTTTCCTTTTTTTTTTTTTTTTTTTTTTTTTTTTTTGGATGAATGCTTTCTTAACAAGAGCAAAAAGAAGGTAAGTGTTTCAGTAGCAGACTGAAGACTGATTCTTTACAGCTGGTTTTAAGAAATATTTACATTAAATATACTGGAGAGACTTCCAAATGCTTTGCAGACATGAGTGGTGCTGAGCTCTGAGGCCAAGCATTCTGCTGGTTGGTGTTGTGTTTGGCTCCATGTGGGATTTCAGTAGAGCACTGCTCTGCCATGTCGTGTGCTTCATGCTGGCACAGTATTGCAGCTTTGCAGCAATGCAATAGTGTGCTTTGGACGCTGTTACTGCAGTCACACGTGGGCAGATAGTGACTGAGAACAAATAAAGCAAATAATCCTCAATGTGGCACTTGTGCCATAGAGTTTTTAACGTCAGGAAAATAACTGCTGGGCATTGCTTAATGTGGCCAGGGGGATTAGCCAAAGGGAACGACTACTTCCAAAATAGTCCCAAAACTGTGCAAAGAGGTAGACCCAGGGCTGAACAAGGCCCTATGCCTTCCCTTGCAGACACCAAAGTTGGAAGAAAGACAAGGGGGAGTTCAGTCCAAAGTGCAGAGAGCTATCCTTGTCACTCAGCCTGAGACACAGCAAATATGGGAAGAGGAGGTCTGGGCTGCCTGGTTGATGTCTACAAGCCCAGCAAAGTGGCTGCATTTTGAACCTAAGGGCTTCTCTTAATTCTATCGGGTTAATGGAGGAAACTGTCCCAGAAAAGTCAGTATGGGAGTTATTTTGCCACTGTAACCAAAGTTTCCCCTGACGCAACATTACACAGGGGACAGCACTTTGCTTACCTACAGGCACTTGCTTTTTGTTCAAGTGGTTTCCAGTCTCCTCAGTATAGAGTCATAGAACCTAGAATCATTAAGGTTGGAAAAGGCCTCCAAGATCATCAAGTACAACCATCCACCTATCATTTCCCCACTAGACTGTGTCCCGTAGTACAATATCTAAACATTTCTTGAACACTGCATTGTAGTGTTCTTACACTACATAAATGCAGGTATGGAGAATTTAAGAAAGGGAAAGCTGTTTGCAATTAATAGATGTCAAGGTAGAATTTGCTTAAGTGATGTCTTGGTTTGGATGGCAAGGTTTTGCTGAGGGAGTTTTGGGTACCCAAGGAGGGAGTGTAACCTGGTGAGTCCCGAGATGTGTCAAAACCCACCTGGCTGCACAGTGCATCCCTCTGCAGAGACAAGGGCTGTCAGATTTAATAAGGACATTGAGTAATTACTGCCGCATCTGTAATGTTCTGTGAAGAGCTGCAAGAAACATGAGATGCTGAGGTTGGAGTGCAATAGCTGTGGTCCTGTATGGTTGCCCCATGCCAGAACCTGACGTAAGAGGAGAGCAGGTTGCTGCAATGCTAAGCTATATTTCATCCCAAAGTCCAGGACTACTCCAGTCCAATATGCCAAGAAAAGCAAATCAGGATCAAAATGCGGGTGTAACAAGCAACTGAATACCCTGCAGCTACCAATGTTTGTACCCCAATGGGCAGATGGGAGCAAAGTGTGGGGTCAGGGTCTTCTCAGTGGGTTCTGCACAACGTCACAGGCTGGTGGGTGTTTGCAACTGCTGCGAAGCACAGGAACCGCAGCAGCAGTCAGAGGACAGGGTACTCAGTGGGGAAGGAAGTAATGGAGACAAGTACAAATGTCTCTTGCTGCTAAAATGTGGTGGATGTGGTTTTCTAGAGTGTTGGTCACTGCTATCTGTTGTGGCCTCCAAAGACATCTGCTGTCCTTGATGAATGAGAACAAGCTCTTCAGTGTCGTAAAGATGAAGGGATTTGAATGCATTAAACTGCAGAAGTATAGAGAAAAAACAGTACTTGGCTGCCACAGCATGCACTGAGCAGCTCTGCACTCCTAGCAGGCATTTCCCAATCACACTGCATTTCCCTGAGAGTAGGTTGCAACAGGATCATCTCCTTTTGTGTAAAAGAAGGGATACCACTAAAGGAAACAAATTTACTAATTGTAGTGTTCCTGTTGAGCTATCCCTCACCTTCCCCTCAATTTTTTTTCAGAGCAGTTGGAGTACAGGAAGCCAAAACTCTCCCTGCAAGCTCCTGGCTCCAGTTAAGTATAATGGATAATTGTGAGATGTATGAAAATGCCTCCAAATGCATTGTGAGCTCCAAGAGCATGAAATGCTTCATGGTGCTCAGCACACAAGCACAGAAGATCAGCATTGCCACACTTTGTGGCCTCTTTGGAACACTGTGCATTTTTGAGAACTGTCTGGTGCTTTATCTGATCTTCTCCTCCCCTGGTACAAGGAGAAAGCCTTCGTACATCTTCATCAGCAGCCTGGCCTTGGCAGACCTCTTGGCCAGCATCATCTTTGTAGGAAGTTTTGTTAACTTCCATGTCTTTAATGAAACTGATTCTTCTAAAGAATTGTTCTTGCTGAAGCTGGGAGGGGTGAACACATCTTTCACGGCCTCCCTGAGCAGCTTGCTGCTAACGGCTCTGGACCGCTACATCTCCATCATCCGCCCCTCCAAATACAAGCTGCTTGTGACGAGAAAGAGAGCATGGACAGCGCTAGGAGTGCTCTGGCTGATATGTGTGGCCAATGCCTTCCTGCCTCTGATGGGCTGGAACTGCTGTACACTCAACTCAGCCTGTTCTGAGCTGTTCCCTTTTGTGGACAACAATTATCTGTCCACTTGGATCTGTCTTGTCATGATCTTGCTGGGGTGTATAGTCTGTGCTTACACACATGTGCTGTGGAGGGCTCACCAGCATGTGACATACATGGAGAAACACCAGGTGCATGTGGGAAAGCAGAGCGCCAGGATGAGGATGGACATCATGCTGGCCAAGACCTTCATCATGGTGCTGACCGTCCTTGTGCTGTGCTGGTTGCCGGCCCTAATTCTCATGATTTACAGCATCTTTGTAAGTCTGAACAATCACCTGCGCAAGGTGTTTGCCTTCTGCAGCACGCTCTGCCTGCTTAATTCCATGGTGAACCCCATTATTTATGCCCTGCGGAGCAAGGAGGTGTATTCCTCCCTGAGGATGTACCTTTCCAGATGCAGGAAGCAGCTGAGGACCTCAAGTGACAGCCCGGAAGCAGAGTGTGCTCACAGGTCCTCCATGATAGAGACTGTCTGTGAGGACATACATGTCATGTAGGGATGCAGTGCCAGGAAGTCTGAGCTCAGTTGGAGTGTAGATCATTTCTCTTTTGGATTGCTTTTATTTTCTGTCCTTGTAGAAGTCCTGGGAGGTGACAGATCGGGTCGTGGAGTCAGCTCCTACTGATGTTTTCTTAGACACCAGGACACAGATATCCCAGACCTGTACAGACTGCCATTCCCAGGGCTGCCAAGACCCAGTGCCATGTCATGGCGTGTAACACACAAAGCAGAGGGTGATGCCATACCCCAGAACAGCAAATCCTGTCTGCCTGCCAGTAGCTACCTGACACTTTTCCTTGCGCTCAGTTATGTCTGCCTCAACATTTCACAGAGTGTTGTCCCAGCCCTTTGCTTGGCACAGGCAATGTTACACAAGCGCTGTAAGCAAAGCTCTAGCAGCGCATCACTGTGTAGTAACATTACACCTATTTATGCCTGCCTTGCAGACTTACAGAAATTTAATCTAAACTCAACCACACATTGTTGGATATTATACAATTAAACATTAAAGAAATGTTTCAGCCTTTTCTTCCACTGACCTCTGAGGCAACAGATTCTTTTGCAAATCACACAGAAGCGGCAGCTTTGGCTGTAAAACCTTCAGGGCCCTTCACCAGTGCCCTGAGGGCCACGGGGCTGCCTCAGGGCCAGGCCTGCCTGGGCTGTCTGGGCACGGGCGCGAGGCCTTTGGACTCTGCCCTGGCTCAACTGGAACACGCAGGGGACGCGAGCCAGGAGTGAGGGGTCTCAGCGATCTCAGGGAAGCAAGAGCACCAACCCTTCAGCCTTCCCTTCCTCCTCACGGAGCGCAGGCAGCAGTCAGGGACGTGCCGCGGGGCAGAGGCGGCTGGAGATGGAGGGCAGCCCCCGGCCTCGCTGCTGGGCGGGCCGCAGCCTCGAACTGACGGGCTGTGGGTTGTGATGGCGGCAGCCTCTGCCTCGGCAGCCGTGGCGGCGGCCGTGTGACGTCAGGCGCAGCATGGCGGCGGGCGGGCTGCTGTGGCTGGCGGCCGCGCTGGGGCCGGGGCTCGCCGCGCCGCGCTACGGCCCGAACTGGGCCAGCCTGGACGCACGGCCGCTGCCCGCCTGGTTCGACCAGGCGAAGGTGGGGGTGTTCGTGCACTGGGGCGTGTTCTCCGTCCCAGCCTGGGGCTCCGAGTGGTTCTGGTGGCACTGGCAGGGGGAGCACCGCGCCGACTACGAGCACTTCGTGCAGCAGCGCTTCCCGCCCGCCACCTCCTACGCGGACTTCGCGCCCCATTTCACCGCCCACGACTTCCAGCCCCGTGAGTGGGCCCGGCTCTTCCAGCGGGCCGGTGCCAGGTCAGTGCGCAGCACCAGCCGGTGGCTGCAGTACCTGAGGGGATGGGGCCACGTCTGGGGGTCCGTGAGGGACGAGACCATTTCTGGGGATCCCCAAGGGACTTGGGTCCCTGACAGGTCGTGCCTGAAATGCAAGGGGACGGCTGCTCTTACTGCTTCGCAAGTCTCAGTTGGTCATCTTTTCCAGAATTAAAACCCATTTAAAAACTTTACTATTCGTGTCATCTCTTTTAAATTTTAAGGATAATGGAAAGGGCTTCTAACGAGGACCCCTCACAGCGTGGTTTCTCAGTTTCTTGCTTTTGTAGTTTTGGATTTGTCAGCAAGGACTGGGGATAACTCAGTTCCTTTGTCACCCTGATCCAGAACTTTTCCCTCAGGTACGTGGTGCTGACCACAAAGCACCATGAAGGCTTCACCAACTGGGGGTCTCCTGTGTCCTGGAACTGGAATTCTTTGGACATGGGGCCCCACCGCGACCTTGTGGGAGAGCTGGGACAGGCGCTCAGAGAGAAGTATGGCTACACTTTGCTGCTTTGTCATCTTCATGCACTGAATTCTCCTGGCTGTTCTTGGCAAGCAGTGGAAAATGATGAGTTTGATATGAAAACAGTGCTTGCAAAGTCACAAAACCGTTAAATAATAATGCACTGATTCTCAATCCCTGCTGCTGGCCTAACTCTTTCCTTTGTGTTTTCTATCCTTCAGCAACATACGCTACGGACTATATCATTCTCTGTTAGAGTGGTTTAACCCTCTCTATCTGTCTGACAAAGAAAGCGGCTTCAAGACCCAGAACTTTGTTTTAAAGAAGACAATGCCAGAACTCTATGATCTTGTCTTAAAGTAAGAGCTGCAACCAGTCAGGATGTAACAGCAGTTCTTGGCTTTCATACTATCGAGAAAGATGCTAAAAGTAGATGCAGAGACCAGCGATGATAAATGCTAATTTTTGCCAAAGGAAATCTGTATATTTAGCAGTAATGATTTGAGGTAATTAAAAAAGAGATTCACGTTTGCCTTGTCAGTAACCTAACTTGTACAGTAAGGTAGGGGCAAATCTTGCGTGCAAGAGAAATGCCCTTTAATATGCCTTTTCTGAGAGCAGAAAAAGCAGCAAGCTGTTTAGTAAAGTAGAAGAGCAATTTCACTGTGAATCTGCATCCCTCCTTTGATTTCCCAGTTGACCAAACTACCAGGCTTGGACACATGCTGCTCACAATAGCCATTGTAGCAGGTAAAGGATGTACCTCATAACTGCCTCTAAGATGCAGTCTTTTGTATTTGGAAGAACTGCATCCTGTGCTTTGAGCCGTGATAATCACTCTGCTGCTACAAGAAAGTCACTTGCAGCTTTTTCTGAAGTGGGAAGTGATAGCATGAACCCCCTGGTAATGTCAGGTGATGGGAAGTGAAAGTGGCCTCCAGGGACAAGAAACTCTGAAGTGCTTCTTTTGAGGTAGGAGCAGATAAGCCATTCTGAAATAATGTTAATCTCTCTGTTAGGTATAAACCAGATTTGATTTGGTCAGATGGAGACTGGGAAGCTCCAGACTCATACTGGAATTCTACCTCCTTCCTTGCCTGGCTGTATAACGACAGTCCTGTCAAGGTAAAACCTTCAGCTGTCCCTCATGGCCTGCAGCATTGTATAGGTGTGGAAGGTCTGGCAGCAGTGAGATGAATGCGATCAAATGAGTAACCTTCTTGGCAGGTGCCAAACTTGTTTATTTCTTTCACCAGAATTAAAAAGTCCACATTGTGCTTTTAAAAGAAGCCTCTGGGATTCAAATCCCAGGGGATAAGTACTTGTCCTGCTAACTTGGATGCCTCAGGTAATTCAGGACAGATGGATGCAAGCTGAAAAAGTCCCAGACAAAACGTTTTCCTTTCTGAGCTATGTTTCTTCTTCCAGGATACTGTTGTTGTGAACGATCGTTGGTGTAATAATTGCTCCTGCCATCACGGAGGCTTCTACAACTGTGCTGACAAATACAAGCCAGGGACCCTGCTTGCTCACAAGTGGGAGATGTGCTCCTCCATTGACAAGCTCTCCTGGGGTTATCGAAGCAACATGCACATTGATGAGTTAATGGATGTAGCCAGTATCATAGAGGTAAGAAATCAGAATTCAAATGAACAGGTGTGGGACTTAACCAAGAATTAAAGATTTCTTTCATTCTGCTGCTTGGAGAAAGAGCTGGCATGGGTTTCATACAGGCAAGTGGAGTTAAAGGAGCATTTAATGAGGACAAAGCACTCCTCAAGTTTCTTTGTTGTCAGAAGTGAAAAAAATGCAATTGTTACCCTAATTTGTCTGCCACAGGAACTAGTGCAAACAGTGAGCTTTGGAGGCAACTACCTTCTCAATGTGGGACCTACAAAAGAGGGAGTGATTGTTCCCATCTTCCAAGAAAGGCTTCTGGCCCTCGGGAGGTGGCTGGGCACTAACGGGGAGGCAATTTATGAGTCAAAGCCATGGAGAGTACAGATGGAGAACAGCACAGACACCATCTGGTAAGGATTCCATTGCTCAGCTGGGCTGGGACTTGCAAAGCTGATGCTGCTTCTTAAATTTGGAATTTTCTGAAGGGTTGCCATTAGGCACAGGTGGCTTTTAGGGAATATCCTACAGCTGAACTGCTCACTTACTGCCACATGTAATCTAAGGAGTATCGTGTGGAAAGAAGGGAATAAAATTCAGATCTTCAGCCATCTTATGTGATTTAAAAACCAGTCGTTCTTTGAAAAAAAATCCATACCATTGCTGTCAGGACTGTTTAAGTAGTGGTGATGGCTAGTTTCTTTCAATGCATATAATCTGAAAATGCTGTGATATTTGCTTTTAGGATGTTAGATAACAGTCCTGCTCACTGTTACCCAACTGTTGTACTTTCTGAGAAAAGCACAGTGAGTGAATCAAGAGCCAGAAATGCTACAGAACAGAGCTGTTAGTTTTGAGTGTGCCCAAATGTGTTCAGTCTAGAAATGCAGAGCATTGACAAGATCATCACATGGCAGCTCATCTGATGCATTGACCACAGTCTGAGGCAAGGACTGATGACATTTGCTTTTAGGCAGCGTGTGTGGACTTTGTTTCTTTGTTTGGGTTTTATCAGCCAGCACTTTCTGATGGGTCCAAAGTGAGAGAGTTTGGAATGAGGGGAAAGTAGGTGACCCCTGTGGAGTGACAGTGGGCAAGCCAGTGTTCTCATGCTGCCAGGTTGGGCCATAGTTGGTCTCTCTTGTGGGCTCTTCACCTTAGTGAACTCTTCCTGCCTTAGGTACACTTCCAAAGGAGCAGTTGTCTATGCCATCTTTCTGACCTGGCCTCAGAACAGTGTGTTGCAGCTGTCCTCGCCCACTCCATCCCCAGCCACACAAGTAAGGAACTTGAAGGAAAAAGACCTAATGCACTTTTGGAACCCACCTTGGGCACGTGTGGGCTGAGGAGGCCCAGCTTGAGTGCTACTGGAGAGAACATGAAGTTGTTATCCTTTACTGATTGGTATGGGATGCTTTCACCCACACCCTTGCAGCATCCTCTATTATTCTTCAGGTTTGATCTCACTATTTAACATGGAACAACAGACAGAGTGAGTTCATCTCCCATAGAATAGGTAGGAACATTTCTCCCTGCAACTGTTTTGATCCTATTGACACAGGGAGGTAAAGTAAATAACAAGCCTCACACACAGAAGGGATCACTAGTATTACATCTCTCCAATTCAGGTGAGGTACACTGACTTGCTAATTGTAAATGTAATTGTGACGCAAATGCTACTGTGCCCTTTGCTCTAAACAAACACAGGTAAAGCCTTCTCAATTGCTTTTTTTTTTTGGGGGGGGGGGAGTGAGCGTGAGGGGGTAAGCCACCCAAAACCCAGCACACTCTAATCAAATATTTGGCCCAAAAGTACCCCTTGTGGGTGGAAAAGTACAGGGCTGCCTCAAATCTGTGGGAAGTGCTACAGGTGTAGGGACTGAAACATAGTTTGGGTGTCCTGCAGTGTTCACAGTGTCCATCTGAGCTGCAACTGAGTGTCCCTGTGCCCTTTCTGCAGGTGACGATGTTGGGTTTTGCAGGAACTCTGAAGTGGCAGCAGCGTCCTGGTGAAGGGCTGCTCGTGACTTTGCCCTATGCACCTCCGTCTTCTGAGCGCTCACAGACGGGTTGGGCTGTTCGGCTGGAGGGGGTGAAGTGACAGCCACGGGGTAAAAGCAGCCACCCCCCGCCTGTCTTTTCAATTGAGTCTCAGATGAATTGTTCACTCACTGTTAAATAAATTCTTTTCAAGACAGGTTTCCTCTTCTTACCATTCTTTAAGGCATCACCAGGCCTTGCTACCAGCTCAGCAGAGTTCTGACAGGAAAAAGGGGTCTTGGTCTAAATCTGAGCCTCTGCCCCACTGCTGGGGCTGGGGGAGAGGCTGCGTGGGGGTCGGGTGGCGAGGCCGGGCACAGCTGGCACGGAGCAGCCCATCGCATCCCGGCACGGTGTCAGCCCCTGCGGTGCTCCGCGTCCCGGTGGAGGCGGACGCACTCGGAGATCTGCGGCGGCGTTTCCCCATTCGCGGGCTGCGGTACGGCCCGCGCTGACGGCCCTGGCACGGGGGCCCCCCGGTGACGCAGCGCGGGGCGGCCTAGGGCAAACACGGACTGTTTGCTCAGCGGCGCCGGGCACGGCGTGCGGCTATAAGAGCGGCCCTCGGCGCATCCCGAACGCATCCAGAGCGCCACCCGAAGCGCCCTCAGCGCACAATGCCGCGCTTCGTAGCAGAACCGCTGTCACGTGACACCACCCGGCGTCAGGTACCGCACACTCTGGCGCTGCTCTCACGTGACTGCAAAGCTCCGCCCACTTCTAATCACGTGGCAGCCGTCACGTGAGGGGGTTCGAGCAGCCATGGCGGCGGCGCGAAAGTTGTTGCCGTGCTGGGCCGTGTCGATGCGGGCGGTGAGCGGCGCCGGGTCGTGGGTGGTTCGTTCCGGGTCTGTCCGGTCCTTCATGCTGTCCTTCTCTCCGCCCTCAGGTCAGCACCGCGGCCTTTCCGCAGAGAGTGAAGGTGGTGGAGGTGGGGCCGCGCGACGGGCTGCAGAACGAGAAGGTACCGCCGGGGTGGGTGCGAAGGGCTCTCTGTGCAACGCGCGGGCACCGCCGTGTTTGCTTAGTTCGCGCAGCGGTGCAGGTCTCAGCTCCGCTCTACTCCCCTTTCCTCAGACCGTGGTGCCGACGCCGGTGAAGATCCGCCTGATCGACATGTTGTCGGAGACGGGGCTGCCGGTCATCGAGGCCACCAGTTTCGTGTCCCCGCGATGGGTGCCGCAGGTCAGCGTTGATGTGGGGTGGCAGCAGTGCGCTGTCGGGAGCACCCGGTTGGTGTCAGACCTGGTGACGGGGCAGAGGCCCCTCTTGCAGTGCCTCGTGCAGGCACCTGCAGTGCCCAAAGGCTTCCGTCCGTGCCTGAGGAGCACACTCAGCTCAGGGACATAGCTCAGGTGCACACAGCTTGGTGGGCTGGAGACCTGCAGTGCACCTTACGCACCACTTCTTCCACTTTCCTGAGTATTGTCACTCCCTTCGTAGAAAGTGAATAATAATAATAATTTTAAAAAGTGTTAAAAATTGT
Source organism: Phasianus colchicus (assembly GCF_987193195.1). Taxonomy (NCBI): domain Eukaryota; kingdom Metazoa; phylum Chordata; class Aves; order Galliformes; family Phasianidae; genus Phasianus; species Phasianus colchicus. The sequence continues at coordinate 6,556,150 of NC_143459.1, read as the reverse complement.
GAAGGGAGTTGTCACCCTCAGAAATCTTTCCCTGTCTCCTTTGCAGATGGCTGACCATGCTGAAGTCATGCAGGGAATCAATAAGTTGCCTGGTGTGAGTTACCCAGTGCTGACCCCCAACTTGAAAGGATTCCAGGCAGCGGTAAGGGGTCACAGAGCCTCAGGGCTGCCCAGGAAGGAATACTTAAGCTGTGGTTAAGGGTGGGAAACGCATCTGCAGCTCTGACAGGCAGCAGCTTCACATCATAGTTCCTCTACAAAGGGATCATTCTTCTGGGGAAGCCTGTTGCTTATGATAGAGAATAACTCAATATATTATATTAAAAATCATTTTTTTAAATTCAAATTTTAATTGGGTCGTCCAGGGAAAAACTGGGGAAAAAATAAAATGAGAGAACTGCAGTCTTAATCATGCTTGTCATTTCCCTTGCAAGAGAAGTCATCTAACGTGGTTAATGCTTTCTATTGGCAGGTGGCAGCAGGGGCCAAAGAAGTGTCCATCTTTGGAGCAGCATCTGAGCTCTTCACAAAGAAGAACATTAATTGCTCCATAGAGGAGAGTCTGGAGAGATTCAGTGAAGTAATGAATGCTGCAAGAGCAGCCAGCATCCCTGTCCGTGGGTAAGGAGAGCTTGCTGTGAGCCCAGCACCAAGCAGCCCAGGGGCAATGTAACTGCTGCAGGTTACCTCTTTGCAGTCTGACCCACGCAGCACTGGAGAGCGAAATTGCTTTTAAACTTTGCTTTTTGGGGAGGAGTGCCTCTGTCTGGATGAATGCAAGCAAGTGCGAGCTTTGTGCCTTGGGAGTGTTAATTTGGAAATGACAGCATTCCGATACAGTTTCAGGTGTTGGCTTGGTGTACTCTGGACAGCTTTTGACAATTTACACTCTTCCCCTCATTTGTTCATTCTATCTTCAGCTTTACCAAATAATCTAAAATAATACTGGCTTCCTGGCATACTGCACACTGAAATGCTTAGATATAAAACTCTCCTGGTCTGGCGTACTTGTTTTATCTGATTTTTTTTATTTTTATGAGAGAAGTAATTGTAGAGTAACTGATTAGGTTAGTTTTGTCCACTGGAATGTGTGCTGACTTTTAAAATAGAAAATGAAATCTTCTGTTGTGTAGTGAATATAAAATAATGCACAAGCTCTGAACAACTTGGCTTGTATAATCTCGCTGCCGTTCCCTTGTTAAAGGTTTGCTTTTTTAACTATAGATATGTTTCATGCGTCCTTGGATGTCCCTATGAAGGGAAGATTTCTGCAGCTAAAGTTGCAGAGGTGAGTTCATAAACATAACCAGAATTTCCGGCATGTTCTTGGCTCCTTCTGGACTCTGATGGCTGGAGAATGTGTTGAACCATTAAAACAAAGATTGGGGGAAGAGATGGAGGGAGGTTGCAGCTGTCTAGGCTGCCTAGCTGATATGGATGAGGACACCAGGCAGGTGAATGTTTCCAGAGAGGAGTCTCCTGGCATGTTATGGCTCCTCTGTACTGCTATATCCAGCTCTGGGGAGGGCCATGACAAAGCTGTCTTCTCAGTGTCTTGGCTTTTGGGCAGGTCTCAAAGAAGATGTACTCGATGGGATGCTATGAGATCTCCCTTGGTGATACCATTGGCATCGGGACCCCAGGGAGCATGAAGGAGATGCTGGCAGCGGTCATGAAAGAAGTGCCAGTGGGGGCTCTTGCTGTTCACTGCCATGATACCTATGGGCAAGCCCTTGCCAACATCTTGGTGGCACTTCAGGTAGGATTCTTGCTTTGCAGCAGAGCACACTTGCTTGAGCTTCTTCTACTTTTGTTTGTGAACTGTATATTTTGGGAGCCTTTTATTTAAGGAGAATTTACTGAAAATGGTGTTTTTGCAGATGGGTGTGAGTGTGGTTGATGCTTCTGTTGCTGGCCTTGGAGGCTGCCCCTATGCCCAGGGAGCATCGGGAAATGTTGCTACAGAGGACCTGGTGTACATGCTTAATGGCCTGGGCATCCACACGGTAAGTGTGAGTAGCTTGAGTGCTGGCTTCAGGCTGCAGTGGAGCTTCAGGACCTGGCACAGAGAGCCCTAGAGTAGGGCAGGGTACTGTGGGCCTTGTGTAGCTCCTGCAACTTCCTGGCCCTACTGCTCTGTGCTGTGCCATGCTCCTGGGGCAGTGTTGTGGCAGTGATGCTGACCTTGTTCCCTGTGTCCTGGAAGGGTGTGGACCTTCAGAAGCTGATGGACACCGGCACCTTTATTTGCAATGCTCTGAACAGAAGAACCAATTCCAAAGTGTCCCAGGCCGCATGCAGACTGTGATGTACCCGAGGGGGGTTTGGCTGTGGGTCAAGGACAGTGTAGCTGTTTGCCAGCCCTGCTCCCTCCACGGTGCTGCCTTTGGGGCTCCTCCCAGGCCTGGAGCAGGAGATAAAGTGCATAATCTGATGGAATTTCTGAAGAAATGAAAAATGGGAATGTTTTCCTGAGATCTCGGAGGAGGGGGGAGAGAAGAGGCAGCTGCTGTGCGGCTGCAGGTGATGGGCTCAGCACCAGTGCTGCCATTGTGATTTGGGTACCAGGAGGAGCGATTGGCCTTCTCCGTGGTGCTCAGCACTATGAAAACCTTCAGTATCTGTTGTAAGATACTTCTAAGTACTCGGAGTAATAGACACATTGTTTGATTTAAACTAATAAAGATGTCGTTTAATGACTCGAGATCGCTGCCGTGCTCCTCCTGTTCCGCGTGTGGCCTCCCGCCGCCAGGGGGCGGTGTGCACCCCGCCGCTCCCGGCCCCGACTTGCTGCTCAGCCCGCCAATGGCCGTAGCCGTTCAGGCGGAAGCCCCCTCCCTCAGCGCCCCGCTTCCGGCCAGGCTGACACGTCCGCAGGTGGTTCGGCACGCGTGGCGGCGGGCGCGGCAGGCCCCGCCCGGCCCGGCCCGGCCTTAAAGGCAGGGCGGATTTGGGCGGAGGGTGAGCGGCGGGATCGCGGCCTAAGAGCGGCTCCGTGTCCCGCGGGTCGCTGTGGTGATCTATCCGGAGCGGGCCGGGCTCAGCTTCCCCCTTCCCCTGCAGCCATGGCGGAGCGCATCCTGGTGACCGGCGGCGCGGGGTATATCGGCAGTCACTGCGTGCTGCAGTTGGCCGAGGCGGGCTACGAGCCCGTGGTCATCGACAACCTCCGCAACGCCGCCAGAGGTACGCGCGATCCTGCCGGCTTCGATCCCTCCGATGCGGAGCCTTCGGACCCACCGCCCCTTCCCCCCAGGGCCCGGCGCGCTCCCCGAGAGCCTGCAGCGCGTGCAGCGCATCGCGCGGACGCCCATCGCCTTTCAGGAGCTCGACATCACGGACGGGGCCGCGCTGCAGCAGCTCTTCAGCACGGTGCGGCCGCTGCCTCCTCCCCCCCCGGGCGTTGAATACCCCTGGGCGAGGACCGAGCTGCTGCAGCCCTAACGCGTCTTTTCTCTCTCAGCACCGCTTCTCGGCCGTGATGCACTTCGCGGGGCTGAAGGCGGTGGGTGAGTCTGTGCGACAGCCATTGGAGTACTACGGTGTGAACCTCACCGGCACCATTCGGCTGCTGGAGGTGAGTGGGAACGGGAGTGGGGCTGCAGGTGGGGCATGATGTGGTGCCATGCGGTGGGCTCTGCAGTGCTGCGCTCCACTCCTAGGCCATGGAAGCACACGGCGTGAGGAACATCGTGTTCAGCAGCTCGGCCACTGTCTATGGTGACCCACAATACCTGCCCCTGGATGAGAAGCACCCGGTCGGGGGCTGCACCAACCCCTATGGCAAATCTAAGTACTTCATCGAGGAGATGATCCAGGACCTCTGCAAAGCAGAGAAGGTAAGGGGCTGCTGAGGGTGCGGGGCTGGGAGCAGTGGTATTATGCCACAGTGTGTGCTGGGGTTGGGGTCAGGGCTGCCACGTCTCTGTCTCTCCCCAGGGCTGGAATGCCATTCTCCTGCGCTATTTTAATCCCATTGGTGCCCATGAGTCTGGAATGATCGGAGAAGATCCTCAGGGCATACCCAACAACCTCATGCCCTACGTGGCACAGGTACTGCCCAGCAGGAGCTGCAGGTTTGCAGTGCTGTGTGTGGCAGAAGCTGAGCAGATTATGTGTCTGTTCCTCTGCACAGGTGGCAGTGGGGCGCCAGGAATTCCTGAGTGTGTTTGGAAATGACTATGAGACAGCAGATGGAACGGGTGCGTTATTGTGGATGGGTGGTGTGAAGCTGTCCCGTGGCTCAGTAGGACTTTGTGCTCATCCCCTGTCTTCACAGGTGTTAGGGATTATATCCATGTTGTGGATTTGGCCAAGGGACACATTGCTGCTTTGAAGAAGCTCAAAGAGAACTGTGGCTGCAAGGTATGAGAGTGGGGCTTGGATGAACAAAGGGTGTCTGGCCCTCCTGCCTTTTGCAGCAGGAGCTGATGTGCGTCCCTTGTCCTCCTCCCAGATCTACAACCTGGGCACCGGCACAGGCTACTCTGTCCTGCAGATGGTCCAGGCCATGGAGAAAGCCTCAGGGAGGGTGGTAGGTGCTGAGTCAGTGACTCCTGCAGTGCACTTTGCCCGCTTGAGTAGCCTCTGTGCCAGTGTTAGTGCCCTCTGCAGAGCCCTGGCAGTTCCCTGCCTCATAGTGCTGCTCTCCCTGCAGATCAAGTACAAGATCACGGGCCGGCGGGAGGGAGATGTGGCTGCCTGCTATGCTAACCCAGAGCTTGCTGAGCGGGAGCTGGGCTGGAAAGCTGCATTTGGCCTGGACAAGATGTGTAAGAACATCCCCCCCCGCCCTGCACCATGCCCACCTCCCAACCCTTCCCTCACTGTCTCTCTCCTTGTGCAGGTGAGGACCTGTGGCGCTGGCAGCTGCAGAATCCCACAGGATATAGTAAGAACTGAGCCCTGGTCTGAGGGCTCATTCTACGGTCCTGGGTTCAGGGCCTGCCCCTCTACCTGCCTCCATGCTTCCTCATCCTCACCCCACCATCTCACAGAACTGAGCCAAGGCCCAGCCTCACTACCCAGAGCACTAAATCCCCTCACAGAAAAGTCTGGGACCTGGCACAGGAGGGTGCTTGGTGGGGGTGCATACTGCAGGAGAAGCAGTATCCAGTTCTCCAGCAAGCGATCTTGGGTGCCCAAACTGTGGAGGAAATTGCCCATTCTTTACAGCCCCAGCCCTGGGCCCAAAAAGGGGGCCTGGACAAGGACCTCCCACCTCTTGTGTCGTCCTAGGCCTTCCTCTCTTCTCCCACAGGACCACAGTCTGAGGCCCCCCAAGGACCAGCCCCTGCTGGCTGCCAGGGGCTCCCCTCCCTCCCCCTCCTCTCAGATGGCTTTGGGGCCCAAGGCTTGCCTGCTGTGTGCTGCTGTGGGGCTGGAGGAGCCCCTGCCTGCAGCCGTAAGGGATCTCATAGCTGGTTCTGCTTCCACAGTACCTGTGCAGCTTCTTCTGTAATTGTGTTCCTAAAGGTTCCTCAGGAGCAGGCTCTGCTTGGCTGTCACACACTGATTCTATTTATTACTGGCAGCAATACTGGCTCCCTTAGGAAATGATGACTCAGCTAGCTCAGTTTGCTGTCATGTAGATTAACTTATGTTACTAAATTATGAATAGAGCTTTTGATTTGTTTCTAAATAAATTTTCTTACTTTCTAAGTAGCTGCTCTGTTCTGTGCCTGCTGCACCTAGACAGAGCTGCTGGGGCGCAGCCAGTGGAGTCTGAATGACAAACACTGCCAGCTCAGCTGGGAGAGGTTTATGATTTATTTACCTTGTATCTGACTCTGTGGACCACACACACAAAGAGACCCCAGACAAGGAAGACAAAATAGAGGGAAAAAGAAGAAGGAAAAAAAACCAACAACCTAACAACAAAAAGGTGTTTTGAGAAATGGAGAGAAACCATTCTCCCTCCCTGGATCCTCAGCATGGCCCCAGCTTAGCACGTGCTGCTCCCTGGGAGCAGGGAATGTGCTACAGAGAGCCGTGCCTGAGGATAGCCACGGGTCCCCAGCCCCTGCTGGCCCCACTATGCACCCAGTTCCAGTTCACAGCTGATATTGGGCTGCCTACCCCCAAGCCTCACATTCCTCCTCTTGCTGAGAGCAGGGGGGACAGGCTGCAGCAGTTTTGAACACACCAAGCAGAAGAAACAGCAGGACATAACCCCAAGCAAGGGGAAGAGCTGGACTCCCCTCATGCCAGCAGTGTGTTTGCTGGTTTAAGACTTTCTAAAGGAAAAAAAACAGAAAGCCCAACACAAACCAAAAAACCAAGGATGGGTCTGACAGACCCAACTCTCCAGTAAGCGGGTTATTGCTTTGCACATCTCCAGGACTGCAACGAGGTTTCCTCTGCCCCACACAGCCCCTGGGCACAGCTGCAGACACCAAGCAGGGCTGTGCAGGGCAAGAACAGACCAGACCCACAGAGGCAGTACACAGGGGAAGGAGCCGCACCCCGTGGCCCAGATAAGTTTGTTTGTGTTTTTTTTTTTTGTTTTGTTTTGTTTTTTTTAAAGAAGACAATGACAGCTCCAGCCCAGCGGGCCCAGCAGTGCTGCGGGCTCAGCCCAGGGAGGTGAGAAGGGCAGCACTGCTCAACAGCCTCTGCCCGTAGCCTTGCAGGAGGGGGGAGGATAATGGGATCCCACCTATGGCAGGTGGAGGAGGTGACTGGGGGGCAGGGAGCAGCTCTGGGCTGTGTCCCTCCAGGCCAGGGAGAGGCACAACCTCAGCTGCAGCCAGCTGGGTGAGGGGCATGGTGCTAGTCCTGGCCAGCCTGTGATTGTACACTGAAAGGCCAATGTGGCCTCCACCCTTCACCCAGACAACATAGAGATCCCATGCTGCCCCATAGAACCAGCACAGCAGCCCCCAGGCATCAGATGCTGGTGAGATAATGACTGGGAGCCAACCTGTTGCCTCCAGCCATGTCAGCCAGGGCCAGGATGCCTCATCCCACTCTCCACCTCCCTGAGCCAGCCCAGGTCCAAAGGGAAGGAGAAGTAGCAGCAAGAGACATTAAGGACCCATCCAGCACAGAGTAGGCTTTGTGACAGAGGTGCTAAGCAGCCAGCTGTAAACAGCAGCACCTGGATGCAGAGCTGGGCTGATGGAGGGCAAGACCCCTCTGGGCCCCCATCCAAGGCTGAAGAGGAGATTGTAAAAGCAAAGACAGGAGGAGGATGAAGGAGGTGATTATCTATAGGACAGAGCTGCTGCTAGCCCATGGGAGTGGGAGTGTGCGTGTGCGACAGGGCAGGGGCCACAGCCCCATGCAGTGGTGTGGAAGCTGCACAGCTGCCGCTCTGCCAGCCCCAGGGGTTGGGGCAGTCTTTGACAGTACCAGCTCAGAGCAGAGCCTCTCCCTGGGCCTTGAGACATCTGCAGGAGAGTCCCGGGTTCCTGAGCTCTGATTGAAAACCCGTGAGTCACCTGAGTAGAGGCCGAGAGCAGTCATGAGGCCCTGTCCTGTGCCCACCCCACTCCTCCCGCTGCCAGGCATGTCCCACCCCTAACACTGTTACGGAAGAAACAAATAACAAAAACAACTGGCTTGCCCCATGCCAGCCCCACACACTGCAGTGCTTGAATGGGAAACTGAGGGAATGGTGGTCCCCGCAGAAACTGCTCAGAGTGAGAGAAGAGAAAAGGCATCTCAAGGCTCGCCTTAGAGAGCTCCGACCTCAGCTCTGAGAGCAGCAGGGGGGCAGAGCACCCCCGGCAGAGAGGAGGCAGCGCAAGGAGATGGGAAGAGGCGAGGGCCAGACTGTGGTGGGAGGCAAGGGTGGGTGCCATGGCTTCCATTTGCAGCAGACGGGTCACAGGGCAAAGATTGGCAGCTGCAACCTCGGCATCCTTCCCTGCGACAGTCTCGACTGGCTCTCCTTAGATCCGGGGAAGCAGCTTCTCGATGAACTCCTTCACGGCCATCATCTCCTGCAAGAGAGCAGAGCCCATCGCACCAGGGCTGCTCAAGGGCCATGCCCACAAACTCATCCCAAAGGCTGCAACAGACAGCCCCTTTCCCTCCCAAGGCACTGACCTGAGGACAGGAATTGTGCATCACACCAGGGTAGGTTTTGAACTGGACCTTGGCAGGGGTGACAATTGATTTCAGCTTCTCAGCAGTGAGGGCGCCAAAGCGGACAGGGATCATAGGATCCATCTCCCCATGACACTGCAGGATGGCAATGTCCTTGTTCACACCGTTACTTGCTGCCTGCAACAGGGAAGAAGCATTTAAGGGTGCCCAGAGAGGGGATCCCCCACAGGCAGGTGCTCTACAGACACGCAGGGTAGCAGCAGGACAGGGTACCTGTGGGAAGGCCTTGTGGAGCGGGAGCCAGCAGCTGAGCGCCACGATGCCAGCCAGCTGGTGCTGGCAGGTGAGAGCCGTGTACAGTGACAAGGCACCGCCCTGCAGTGAGGAGGAAGGTGTTAGTGCCATGTGCCCCACAAAGCCCCAGCTCTCGGCCCCTTCCCTGCCAGCAAAGCTCCTCCTCATCTTTAGGAAGGAAACAGGGGGCCCAAGCCCTCTGTCTGCCCTGCCCCACAGTCCCATGCAGCTCAGCTCACCTGTGAGAAGCCTCCCAGGATAATACGATTGGGTGGGATTCCATTTTTCATCTCATGCTCGATAATTGCTTTAACTGGAAAACAACAGAGAAATGGGTCAGTAAAAGCGGGGGAGTTGACCAGCACTGCCTGAGGCCTGAGGTGTGCACAGCACATAGGGAGAGGCAGCCACTAGAGGTCCCACAGACTGAATGAGCTTGGCTGCAGCCTGGGAGAAGTGGTCTGGAACCACAGGGCAGGAGAAAGGAAGGAGAAGCAGAAACAAGACACCCGCCCCAGAGAGGGAGAGGCATCCAGGAGCTCAGCACTTCCCCCTCTCCAAAGCCTCTTACTGCTCTCTGCAGCTTTCTTGATTCCAGCTTCATCCTCAGGTGCATCTGGAGTCAAGCCCATCAGGTCAAACCTGGGAGAAAAAGCAGAGTCAGCCCCAAGCCTCAGCCAGCACCTGGTGTGCAGGGAGAAGGGAGTTGGGTGCTCTTCCCCAATCCTTCTCACTCCCCAAAATACCCCTCAAGGACTCCACCCACTCTGAAAGACCTCACCTCTGCCACCCAAAGCACTCACCAGGAAGGCATGACCATCTTCATGTTGAGGGTTACTGGGATCCGGGGTCTGCAGAGAAAATAATTTGGATGTTTCAGAGAAACAAGTGACAGAAGGGGCCCACGGCTGCAGGACATCTTTACCAAAGGACTGTGGCAGGCTGGGGCACCCTCCCAGCCCTCTCAGGACCCTTTACCAATCACTTACGCATGAGGGCAAATATACTTCACGTAGGGGAGGCGGATGGAGGAGAGAGCTTCAGCCCAGCTGTGTCTGGGGAGAGAATAGAGGAGTCTGAGCACTTGGGGATGTTGATGAAGATGAGAGACTTCCCCTCAAGGATGCTCAGCTTTGATGCTCTTACTCCCTGGCCTGAACCCTCATGGATCTCCAGCAAGGAAAGGCAGCACACAGAACTCATTAGCTGGAGGCAGGAGAGCTGCCATCAGCAAGCAAGGGGACAGAACCTCCTGTGCAGGGAGCAGTCTTTTGCTGCTGCTGTATTTCACACTGTCTGCTACAGCAGCCTTGCATACTCAGATACTATCAGCCCTCCCAAGGATGGGATGGTGCTTGTCTGTTTGTCTTAAAGAAGAAAAATCAAACCCGTAGGAGATAGGGGACATCATAAATATTCAAGCTGGAACACAGACAGCCACTGGCCAGAGATTCCCCATTCGGGTAGCACAAGCTCAGCTGCTGTGGCTGAGATCAAAGACCCAGACACATCCCCAAGATGCTCTGTGCAAAGCAGCAAATGGCCAGGCCCACATCTAGCCACGTGACACAGAGACAGCTCCAGCAGTACTCACCCTGTGTCTCCAAGGCCATGTAAAAAAATGACCTGTTAAATAAAGCAGAAAAACAAATGAATTAGCTGATGTGATGACTGTGTACCAGGAAAGAGACAGGGGCATGTAGGCAAAAGGCCATTTAGTCAATAAGCAGCAGAGAACCAAACAGGCAGAAATTAACTGATGCTAATGACATTCCTTTGCAGCTCTGAGCATTATGGATGGGTGGAACAGGCACGCCAGCACCATAATTGCTGTGCCACAGGGCCCTGGGTGTCCCCTTCCTCAGCACAAGCCACCAAAAATCCCAGGAAACCCACCCTCACTGCTCCCCATCTAAGAGCAGAGCAGCCCCAGAGCCAAGAGGGCCAGAGGACCGAGGGGATCCCCACCAATGCAGCCCCCTTACCGCGGCAGTCTCCCGCTCTGCCCCTGAGACAGTCACTGCATCAGCGAGGAGGGGGACAGACATGTTGTTACCACACATACACCGAGAGACTCAGACACTGGCACCTGTGGGGCAGAAGGACAAAGGTGAGGCAGGAAAATAACTCTAAGCCAGCAAATGCTGCCCACATCGTAGTTCTGGAGGCACACGAGCCAGGCAAGTAGGGTCACATGTCTGTGGGACACAGAGAACATTAAAATTAGCTCAGTGACACCTCATAACCAAAGCTATTCCAGTGACAGCAGCAACATGGGCAGAGAGCAGCCTCAGCATTCTGACTCTTGGTGAATGTGAGGAGGAGCCTGACCCAAATCTGCAGCAGTGGGGAAGCAGGAAGCGCCAGAGCAGGCACGCAGCAATTTTTATGGGCGTTGATGGCTCTGTAAGAGCTTCAGCTCCTTATGGAACCATCCAGGGATGAGCCAGGCTGTTAGTCCCCAGACCTGGAGGCAGCAGAGCCCTCTTGTGCTGCCTGCACAATTCATGCAAGGTGCTGTGCTTCACGCAATGGGCACAACTCCCACCTCTGGCAGCAGCCCATGCTGAGCACTAATTAGATGAGAGTGCGTTGGAAGCATCATCTCCTGGCTCCCATCGGGAACACAGTCAGACTGCAGTGTACCCTGTCTGGGCTACGACTTGCATGGTTTGTCTCACTGAGCACTCTTCAGCTGATCCCTAGCTCCAGCAGAAACACTGGAAGCTGGCAAATGCACGCCTACACACTGCCATGTGTACTCCAGGGTCAAAACAACAAGCAGACAAATAGCACCTGCCAAAATCCCTAGCAGCCACAGCCACAAGTAACAGCAGCTCTCCTGTGGCCTTGCGCACCTTCCCGGGCACAACACAGCCAACAAGAGGCAACAGGAGCTGCAATTCCATCAGATGGATAGGCTGAAAAGTGCTGCCCAGAGCAAACAGCACGGTTGGGTTGGAAGGGGCCTTAAGGATCATCCCCTCCGCCCCGGGCGGTGGGCTGGCTGTCCCACATCAGCTCAGCCTGCCGAGGGCCCACACAGCCCATCCCGGAGCTCAGCCTCTGCCGCCCCCACGGGGGCCTGGGACAAAGAAAGCAGTCCAAGCGCTGCCCACAGCGCCGCACCCCGTAGCGCCCACCTCCATCCCCCACGAGAGGACACCTGCGCGTTCCACCCGCTGCCACGCGAACACCGCGACCCGCGGGGCCGAAACGTGAGAAGACCCCCCACCCCGGACCGCCAGAATAGGACGAGGCCGCGACAGCCCCCCGCCCCCCGCCAGACCTGCCGCAGAGCAGCGCGGGGTCACTTCGCTCCGACGGAAGTGGCAGCGGCGCCGCGAGGCGCTTAATGACCATCGCTTAATGATGGGCCGCGGCCCCGCCGCTCACGCAGGCGCAAAGCGAGGTCAGCAGCGGGGGGACAGGACGGGCCTGCGGGACCGCTTCCCCGGCTCCCACACGGCCGCGGCTCCCCGTGCAGATCGGGCGTCAGCGGACTGGCAAACGGCCGTTCCGGCGGAGCGCCTCGAGCCCGGGCACGGAGCGACGCCCCACGCGTCCCGCGGCCCGCTCAAAGCCCGCCCCACCTCAGGGCGCGACCGCCCGGAACCTCCTCCCCCCGTGCCCCGGTGTCCTTGGTACGATCTGCCTTCCCCCTCCCGACCCGGTGGTCCGGTCCCGTCCCGTCCCCTCTCCTCCCGCACCTCCGGTCGGGCCGCCTGCGTGCTGCTCCCGGCCCCGCCGCGCTCCACCGGAACTTCCGCCCGCGGGGTGGCGGCCGAGGCAGCGCGACGGAAGTGACACCATCCCTGGGTCGGCCATCTTGGCTGCGCCCCGCCCAAGCCGGAAGTGGTCTCGGCCGGCACGTGGGGCAGCGCCGGAAAAGCCGGCCGAGCGCCGCCGCCGCCTCTCGTCGCTGCTGCGGCTCGTGGCTCCTGCACACACGTGGGGAAGGCAGCCGCGCCCCGCCGCCCCCTCGAGCCCCGGTGAGGCCACGGCGGCTGCTCTGAACTCGGAAGCTTTATTAGCAATGAGAAGGGCACAGCTCGGCAGCAGAGCGGGAGGGCCCGGCCGTTCAGAACCGGCGCTCTACCCCTACACACTTGGGCACGGTCGCAGCCCCCGGGGCCTCGGTCACCGTCTCTGTCCGTGTCCGTTTCCAGCCCCAAGCACAGAGCAGTGCCACAATCAAGAGATGCAGTGGCTTTGCGGGGTGACCTGCTGCAGCCGGTGGTCGGCCGGGTTGGGCGATGCTTCATAGTTGCAGATGGTGACCTTGTGGCGGTGCGCCTGAATGGGGACACGTCAGTGGCACTTGAATTCCTTCCTGCTCCCCACCTCACAGATCTATCTCAACCCTTCCCACCCCTTCCTGAGAGCCAGAGTCCAGTTTAAGCCCTGATTAAAGCTCTGCATGCACCAGTAATGCAGTCCTGCTTGTCTTGGCTCTCACCTCCGTCCATTCTCCTTTCAGACCAATGTAAAATATCTTCGTTGTCTCAGCTCCAAAGTTCTTTGGGAAGTACATGGAAAGGTCATGGACATTGGAGAAGCGAGCAATTCTGGAAGAAAACAGACCGACAGCAGAGCCTGCACACATCAGGCATGGAGCAAACGGCTGAGGCTGCAGATGCAGCTTTTCCCCTCCCTGCAGTGCACATCTGTCACCACCAGCAGCCATGGGCAGAACTGCACGGGCCGGGTCCCTACTTGGTGGGGTACTCAAGCTCGCCCACAGGGTCGGGGTTGAGGCTGAACGTCTGCTCTGGCTCCCGGGCAGCATCATCAAAGGACATCTGGGGAATGTTCTTGAACCTAGGAACAGAGAGAGGAAACCCAGAAAGTTATTAAAGTGCAGCGTCACTAATGGGCTCCCTCCCCACATATTAACGCTTTCTGGATTCCCCTCAGCAATAAGACTGTGCTTTGCTTTCTGTAGCAGAAATTACCGACGCCACCACAAAGCACCACCACAATCTCAAGCACCAGGAGCAGGCTGGGTTCAGTGCACGAGCAGCCACGTTCACTCCCATACCAGCTCCAGCTTCTTTCTCCTCGTGGCTCCGGGCTTCTGCCCAGTACCCAGCACCTCACTGACCTGTAGCTAAAGAACAGCGCAGCCCAGCAGTGTTACTCACAGTCGCAGCTCAGAGGGGTGCGAGTCATCGTCCTCCCCCATCACGACGACGGCCTTCAGCTTCACGCTGCCCGTGAACCTGCCGGGAGGGAGCACAGCAGAGCGGTGACAGCGGAGCACAGCAGAGCGGTGACAGCGGAGCACCGCGGCCTCGCACCGCCTCTCGCCCGCCCGGGCCGCACACTCACGGGACGTTGAAGAGCAGTTCCGCGTCCTCGTCGCTCTCCACGAACTGCGGGCGGAAGAGCGGCTCAGGACGGGCCCGGCCTCACCGGCAGCGCCCACAGGCCCCGGTACCGCACCTGCTCGCGGTCGCCGCGCTCCTCCCAGGCACGGAAGACGCGGGCGCCGCTGCCCTCGCGCCGCTCGTTGAGGCACTGCAGCCGCCCGCGGTCGATGCGCAGATGCAGGCCCCAGGCCGCGCCCCGCTCCCCGCCGTCCGTGCCGCAGCACCGGCAGCGCCCGGGCCCGTGTCCCTCCGCCATGCCCGCAGAGCCACGCCCACCCCGAGCCACGCCCACCAAGCAAACACGGCGGGCTGCCGCCCAATCGCACCGCGCCCCCTGCAGGCATCGCTCACTCGTCGGCCCCGCCCACTCGCGGCCCACGCCCCGCCCACAAGCCGCATGCTGGGGGCGGGGCCGCGCGTGCTCAGAAAGGAACAGGCGGCCGAGGGTCCAGTGTTTGGGTTTTATTGAGACACGATTGTTCTTCTTTTTCATATAACTTATCTAATTAAAATATTCATCTTAGTTACCACAAAAAAGGAACATAGAAAATTGTATATACACATCGGGGACAAAATTACAAATACATGTCAGAGTCGCCCCCCACCCCCGGCCGCAGCGGGGCAGACAGCACTGCTCGGGGCCATCGCTGTAGCAGAACAGAGGGATTGCACGAGGCCGAGGGCCGGCAGTGGGGGAATCCGACACTCCCCTGCCATGGGGCGTGGGATCCCCCCAGCTGGGAACAGGGGGACAGAGGAGGATGGAGGGGGGAGGGGTCCTAGGGGCCGGATACGATCACAGGGCTGTGCCCCAGGGGGAAGAACCGGGAGCAGAAGGGCGTGTATTGTCATGGAATTAGAAGTACAGCCAAATTAAATACAGCAAACGGCAGGAGCCGGGAGCAATTATCTTACAGCAGGATGCACTGAAATGCTACACAGTAACATTGAAGCACCTCGGACTGTAACAAACATACAGCACAGGAGAGGCTGAAAACACCTTTCCAAGTCCTTCAACACAAGAAAAAACTCAACAGAGGACACTGAGAATGGATTAAAACAGAACAAAAGGAACGAAACCAGAAGCACGCAGTTCCTAAAGCCACCCAGGGAGGACACTCCCCAGCGAGGAGCCCTGGGCAGCAACTCCCAACCAGCAACCCCTACTGTCATCACTTGCACCTTTTTCACCCAAAGGCCTGGCACAACGAACACAGCCCAGAGCCTCTCCCCTTCCTTGACCCCCTGTGCACCACTCCAGCACTGTGCAAGCAGGTTCCACCTGCTTCCAGAGGCTGCGACCTCCGCTCGCTGCCTCCAGCTGAGGTTGTTCCAAGGCAGATGTACCCCACCAGTGCTGTAAGGCTGCACGAGCCACAGCAGTGCTGCAGCGAGCCCTGGAATCACACCTCACACCCTGGCACCTTGCAACGCAGCCACCAGCTGGCATCGTGAGTTTTTCCCTCCAGACACTCAGTACAGCCGGGAGTTCGGCACCCCTGCTATGAAGTATGTGCACATTAAAACCAACACATTCCATTATCCAGTTCTCTCAAACAAGCGGTTCCAGATTCTAAGACTAAAATCCTCACTTTTTCTGAAGATGGGCAGAGAGAACACACGGGGGAAGGACAAGATTTGAGCACCAGCCTTCAACTGGAAACAAACCCTTCCCAGTTCCACACAGAAAACAAGATAAAAATATTCCTTCTTACCATTAAAAGAGGCAAAGCAATGCCTTCAATGATATCTAAAAACTATTTTTAATTCCAGAGGCAGACAAAGTCCACTCCCTTAAGATAAAAAGGAAAAATACTCATTGGTGCACAGTAAAACTTCTCCTCAAACCCTTCATCTTTTTATTCCCAGTAGCCAGCAGAAGACAGCAGCAGCAGAGAAAGAGTCCTCAGTGGCTCCTGGCATCCCTGACCAGCAACATAAGCATCTGTTCGAGATCTACAGTAACAGCAGAGAAGAGGTCAAGAGCTAAGATTTTATTAAGATACATGATTAGAGAGCAAAGCCTCAGGACCTGATCCACTTGCCAATGGACTGTTGAGCAGAAGGGTACCCAGTGCCACCTGTCCCAGAGTCCGGGTGGGACTCTGGGTCCAGGAGGTATCAGGCCACAAGGACAGGATCCTTTGAGAAGCATCTCCCATTCGTATGGATTCCTGCCAGTGCAGCCAGGGCCTGCCCTTGTGCTGGGCTGGGAGGGGGGAGACTACTGGAAGCGACATAAATAGTACCAGTGGGCTTGAGGGGTGAAGAATTAATTAAAACCATTTCATAATTTATTAAGAGGTTAAATAGTAAATAGTCTCTGGATTTTCTACTCTCAGCAGGTGCCAAGACTTCACATTTTCTCACATCTGGAGATCCTGTACATCTTTCTTTAGAGAGAAGACAAGGCCAGAAACAGGAGGTTAGGGAGAAGGGATGAGAATAAAAGATAAAATACTGTGCTGTCATTTTGTGCAGATCAAAGTCTCTCCCAGCAGCTGCAGCCTCCACAGAGTTCAAAGGACTTGGGCTGTTTTGGTACCTTCTCCCCCATCAGTGCCACTCCCCCATGAGAGAGAAAAATCCCAGCTCTGTGCTTCCAACCTATCTCCTAGAGAACCTGTTTTTGAAAGCTTTGATAGTCTTTGCCATCATGGGTGCAATTTCTGCAAAACAGGAGGAAAAAAAGAAAAAACAAAAATCAATGTTAAAGCAGAGGTTACAGAGCAAGAAAGCAGAAAGCGATTCAGAGCTGCAGCCCTGGCCAATGAAGGCCTGCACAAGTGCCCATCTTATTTTCAGGTCATGGACAGAGGAGGGCCGACACTGCTTTCAGCACTGCAAGAATACATATCTTCGGTAAACTCACTGCTTTCTTCTGAAAGGAGCAAACTTTTCTTTATTACAAACAGCTGGCTGGAACAAAGACAGCACAAGCGAAAGGGCAAGTAGGTGAAGCCATCAAACAGTGGAGCACAGCAGCTTTCTTAAATGCTGCCAGGACCTCCAGAGAGCCCAAAGCAAACTCCAGGCCCCACATCCCGACTCTGCACCTCCAGATTTTCCCTATGTTTTTTCTTGTGCAAGAAGTTTGAACTGACTTCACTATCCTCTCCACAGGGAGAGGACACCTCTTGACCCTCCCACACAGCCTGGATTTCTCTTGCAGCAGAAAGACGATTCATCCATGTGCAAAGGAGAAGCTATATGAGACCACAGATGCTCTGCAGCTTGTACTTACTCTTCACTGGTGGCTTCCTAGGGTCATAGGATGAGAAGGTGCTACCTGATGATGGGACAGAATGGGCACTGCTGGTGCTGGGCCCATCATAGGACCGCTCCTCGCTCACGCGAGCATGGCTTTTGCCAGATGTGTAGAGGACTGGTTTTATTCTGAAACAAAGACAGGGCAGGTATTTCAGTAAAGGCATCACGGCAGTTTGATGCAGTTCATCAGACAAATGAGCCACATTTGTTAATACGACCATGTCTTTTATCACACAAAGACAGCACTAACTAGGATCTCTATTCTTCCCCGTAAGAAAAAAGCTATTACAGCCACAAGTTTCACAGCAAATGCTACGAGAAACACTTACTTGGCTCTCTCTGGCACAAGAGCACCTCCAGTTCCAAACTTTTCTTGTCTTCTCCGTACATCCCGAGGGGGCTTCACTGTAGAGTTCACAAAGGCCATTTTGGCCACTCTACCTGTAGGTGGCCAGAGGGAAACAGTGCTTAGATCCAAAAAGAAAGCTTTTGGGTATTTGTCTTATTGCAGCAAGCTCCAGACACCTTTCTGCAGTTCATCTGTTCCAAAGCTCAGTAGACAGCCTACTCTCTTTGGTCCGAACCTCCTGCAGTCACAGGACTGGCTGTTATAAGACTCACTGACTGGGCCGGTAATTCTCTCTATATTCACCAACAAAAGGAAGGATGTTTTACCCCACCCTGATATTCTTCAGTCCTAGCACAAAGAAGTCACAAGCGTTGCCTCAGTAGTTATTCTGTCCGTACAATACTGGTCCACAACACCATGGAAGAGATCTACAGACTGCTAAGCTGTTAAGTGAGTGCTACCACAAAGAACGGAGTTGAGCAACTTTTACATTGCATTGGATTCAAACCAGCCACTCCTAAAGACCTTTCTCACACAGACTTCCCCCAGGCAGCCTTCCCAGACCTGTCTGGCTCCCCAGTCATTCAGCCCTTCATTACCTTTAGGTTTGTTAGCATGAGCTGAGCCTATGTTCCGTGCCAGCATGAGCAGCCGCTGCTCTCGAGCATCATGAAGTCGGAGGTACATCTCCCGCCAGGACTCAAATTCTTCTGGCTTCTCATTCTTGAAGTCTCTAAGACAGTGATTATGCCATAGTTGATCTGTTTCTTCAATTAGGACCTGAAAAAAAGCCACGCGTAAGCAGAGATCATCCCTGACACCTTCATTTCCTTGTCTCTTAGCATATCTATCCATGTCCAGACATCAGCATCCCTCCCCCAGACCCAGGCACTCACATGATTACACTCCTCAATGCGGTACAGCTGCTCTGGGGTGCATTTCTCCAACACTGGCTCCAGCACTGAGAAAGGGACACCACCCACTTCATAGATAGCTAGAAAGAAGCAAGATGCATAGTATTTATCTTCCTCCTTACTTGCCAGAGGTAGGGCTTGAGACTCTGAATAAACAGCAATGCTGCATGCTGCTGCACAATTCATGGGGAAGGAAAAAGGAACTAGGGTGCAATACTTCCAGTGAATCATTAGGCACCAACAGCTCCAAGATAAAAAGTTCCTGTGCAGAGGAATATTTACCACTATTTCCAGTACTTCAATCATTCCTTACAACATGCTGCGCTACTGACTCCTGCAGCACCACAGCTTTCAGGGAGATCTCTCCCCTCTTAGACAGCTTGCCTAGTGACAAGGGGCAGCCAGGTGCTGCTGGGATACACAAAAAGAATTCACCAGGACTTCAGTGGGGACAGAGTTACGTAAATCTACATGGCAATACAACTAACACAGACCAGAAAAACTACTTACAGTCAATGTTGTTACTAAGGACTCTGATACACTGCTCATGCAAAGTCATCATCTTTGGGAGGTAGGCAGTTTTAGAGCCTGAATACACTTGCATCTTCGAATTCAACCGGCGACCTATAAATCCTGCCTCGCTCTCTTCAACTGGTGAGGAAACTGCTGTGGAAAGCAAGACTTGGAGTAAGAAGGGAACGGAGAAACCAAGAGATCACCCTGACAAATGGCATGGGAGACACAAGCCAGAGTTTCCCGAAGAAACCCAAAGAACCAAAGTCCTCTCTAGGAAACTTGCAAAATGCCACCCAATTCAAGAAGGGCAATTCCAGAGCTCAAGCTCAGGAAGGGTCAGCAAAGGATCTTCCTCATTTCAGTTAGAGCACGTGGGTGGGGGAGGGGGGGGAGGGGGATGACACAAAAAACAAACACCTTTTTCTGAAAGGCTCCAGACATCAAGGCAGGACACAAGATCCCAGCGTAAAGAGAGCAGAACCCAGCCTGCATGCATTCCTGCCACCTCCTGCTAACAGTGTCTGTAACCCATTACAAACCCCTTTTCCTGCCCAGCATACCTTTCCTTTTTGTCTGGGAGCAGGTAATGGACTCAATGGAGGGAAGAGGGCGGTAGTTGGCCTGGATTGGGGGCAGTGGGATATCTGGTAAGGTTGGCACCACATCTATCAGCATCTGGAAGAAAAGGATGTACATGCAACTAAGCTGAGAATGTTACATCCTACCAGTGTACAAACAGCACTGAATTGCTTTTTGTTTGGTATTGCCAATAAGCCACAATGGTGATCAGTTTGCACCAGGAAATAGGAGGAAGCTACACTTCTCCCACACTGCCATGACTATCTAAGCTGCCAAATACACAGAAACCAAAATTCAGGATCCAAATTACTCAGCACCCCCTAATAAGAGACATCTATGTCTTTAGCCCATTAAGCTCAGCACTAAAGGGCCCTGGTGAGAACCCAGATCAGATCAGATTAACAATGCAAAGAACTGAAGGAAAAAAACAGCACAGAAGGGAGACAGAAACATCTTCCTGACCTCAAACACTCCCTAATATGTGATGTCTCATTTTGTCTTTCCACATTCCTGCAAAAGATTCAGCTGTGATGGAAGAGAGGGGAACATCAAACCGGGGGAAAATCTTGAACTGCTATATGAAACACTTATTAGAATGAATGGCAAGGTAGGATTGTAAAATGCTGTTAGGATTATAAGAGCACTCGTTGAGGAAAAAAGTGTTTCAAAGTCAAGTAAAAAGAAAGTAGCAATGGTTTTTACACACTACTCCCTATTTACATAGGCAACTGGCATCTGTGAGGCAATGAATATATACAGAAACGTTACTTTTTTTTCAAGCTTTCACAAAGGAAGTTCAGGCTTCTAGAATAAGCTGCACTGTAACACCAATTCTCCCATTTCTCCCCAACTCCTGGGGCCCAACACATCCAGTTAATAAAACCACAGTATTGACAAAGAAAAAAAAAAAAGTTATCTTTAGAGAGCAGAAATGCACAAAAGACTTGGGAACCTCTCTAGGAGGCAGAGATGCCATTGCATATTAGGCAAAGTTCTAAATTTATTCATAACTCGAAACACTGTTAAAGAAGTGTTTCACACTTGTGTTTTCTTATGAGTATTTGCCTGAAAGTAGTCTCTCTTACTTCCCCTGTTTCTGAAAAAGTTGAATTCTGGTTATTGCATTTCCTTTTCCCTCCCTCTCCACTCACAGCTCCAGCAGAGTTCCACCCCAGCAGCACACACAGACGCCTGTGGGGCTGCCCTGCAGCAGGTGGGTGAGACACAGCATGTCCCAGCAGGAGCCTGGGGTCACCGACTGCACTGATGAGACACCTCAAGCACAGCCTGATGCAGGACAGCCCAGCACATACCAAGGGAAAACCAATAAGCCCCAGATAGCAGAGGATTAAGGGCAGCTGATCCCAACTTCTTTGAAGGATCTGAAAGCGAGCAAAACCTTACCCTGTTTGGTTTAGGAGGCTCTGCTTGTTTCTTCTCTGCTTTTTTCTCATTTGTCCGCTTATGACTTGGGCTCTTGTGACTCGAGCTGGAGCTCTTGGTACTGGCTTTGGATCCATTCTGTTTGCTGTGCCCTTTATCTTTCTCCCCAGCTGACACAGAGGGTTTGGCCACTTTCTTTTTCTTTTTCTGGGGCTGGTCATAGCTGAGGTATGACTCAAAAGACATAGTAGGCTGTTCAAACTCATCCTCCACTTCCCCGTCCCCAAAACTCGAGGATAAGTCAGTAGACTTTTTGTCCAACTCAGAGGCTTTGTGCTTCCCCTCAGACGTTTTTAAGCTCCCAGAAGTCCCCTTTTCCTTAATCCTATTTGAGGAGTCATTCTCACCTTTCTGTTTCTCCCGCTCTGTGTTAGAAGTCTCCAGGCTTGGCTTGGACTTCCCCAGTTTGCTTTTTTCAGAGTTCTGATGTTTTCTCTTCTTAGTGTGGTTGTCCACAGACTCTTCCAAGCGTGGCTGCACGTGCAGTTTCTCTTTTCTGGAAGAGCTATTTTCTCGGTTTTTCTCCTTCTTAGTGCCATCTGATATCCTGTGCTTTTCCTTGCTGCCACCTACCACAGGGCTTTCTCGGAGATGCTCTTTAAAAGAGGTCTTGTGCAATTTTTCTGGGCTGAAGGCAGAGGTTTTGTTCTCCCCTCGGCCATCAAGTCGCTGCTTCTCCTTGTGAGAAGACTTGTGCTCTTTGCTTCCACTCGCATTCCCTTTGTCATGGAGATCACCAGGGTTCCTCTCCCAGCTTTCCCCCAGCTTCTCCTGAAAGCCATGGCCCTTACTGACTTTACTGGGATGAAACACTGTTGGTTCTTCCTGCTCATCAGAGGCATAAGGGTCTGTGTACGTATCCTGAGGGCTCTCACTTGGCTCAGGTGACACAGCTTGTCCATAGTCTGAGTACTCCTGATCTGAAGAGAGCACTGGGGAAGATCTGTCCCATCTCTTATCCTCTTGGCTGCTACAGCCATAAGCCTCATGAGATTTCTCAGGCCCTAAATACCTTTTGGATTTCTTTTCTCTATGATCTGGGCTGTAGAGCTGGCTGCAGGAAGGCTGGAAAGGCTCTGAGTAGTCCTGGTCATGTTCCTCATCCTCCTGGGGAGAAGGTGCTTGTCTTTTCCTTGAGCTGCTCCTCTCATAGTCACAGTCTTCAGAATCAAGATTATTTCTAAAAGGACAAGAAAACAAACTACTTAGACTGAAACTTCCCAGTACGAATGGAGTTACTCCCCATGGGCAATATGGATGGGAATCTCTTACAGAGGACTAAAATTGCATTTGGAAGTTTTGTGGCAAGAATACCAAAACTCTCCCTAGCACAGCAATATTCAAGGATTTAGGAACCACATTTCTGATGTAGGAATTAAGCACTTTTATAAGGACTAACAACTTCACAGTTCACTGGGCAAGTGGAGGCAAAGGTGTACAGAGATGTCTCTGTCACACACCCCTGGCTACACAGTGTGTAAGGAAACAGGAGCTCCCAGTTCACCCATTAAAGCATGCAGGAACACCACTGCCATCAAGGTTATCACGAGTAACTGAATCTTCATCATCCAGATCTAAATCCCAATCTTGCTGGAATCAACACAGCTCTGTTACTGCTACATAGTGCTAGCATTAGCTTCAGTTTCTGTGGCATTTGTACACACAGAAGTCTTCTTTCAAAGCAAGCCACTTCCTTTACTTGGCCTAAAACTTCCTCTCTTTGGCATCATAAGTGGGAAGTGAACTGATTACATCTCTTGTTTTATTAGAAGCCCTTGGCAGCTACTGCTAATCTTTTAATCAAACTGCAGTTTCTTGGAGGTTGGTCCCTGCCTTCACTCTGAACTGCAGCCGTCAGCAACTCAACACTGTGGTGAGGACAGGGAGGAAGTTTGTTCCAAAACAAGGCAGAAGCCCCACAGAACACACTGTGTTACAAGTTTTTCCAGAGCCTTCATTTGTTTCCATGATCAAAGTAGTTTGTAATCTGCACTGCAAAAATTAAAAAAAAAAAAGAGCAAGTTTTCCATAACTGAGCAGGTTTACTCACCTATCTGCCTCCTGGGAAACCGGCACCAGCTTCTTCCACCTGGCAACAAGGTTCTTGGCAAAGTCTCCCACCAGCTCATGCTTCCGTAAGCTGTTCACCGTCTTTCCAACACCTGTCTCCTTCAGAAGAAAGAAAAGATAAAAACTAATCTCAGCAAAGCAGTCAGCACTCACACCTCCACTGAGCTTCCTGCAAAGTTAGCCTGCTACCTATCAGTTCTAGGTCAAAGTGAGCTTCCTTAATCTAACAGCAAATCACACGTAGCACACTGTGTTTTCAGCAGACATTGTATAGCTTACTACAGTACTGTAAATTAGTGAAGACATAACTCTGCTTTCAGTCAAAAATTACTTAATTGGTTTAATAAACTAAGTTATTATTTACCATAACTACTCGAAGACAGAAGTTGGTCATAATAGTTTCAAAGATTTGCAGCTCCTCTAATGCGATGCTGCTTCGGTCACCATTTAGGAACTGTTCTGACTCGCAAATCCTGACCAAGCATTAATCTTTGGAAGAGCTGAGCACCACCACCTGTCCTGCACTGCTTCATACTGAAGCGGAGGAAGGGCTGAGATACTGTCTGTAACTGGGAATTCTAGAATCTCATCCCAGCCATGTCTATGACTTCACATTGGAGCAGGTGGTTTAGACAGCATATCCTGCTCAGAAAGCAGCATTTTTCTAGCAGACAGATTGTGTAGCTTGACAGACAGGATGAAAGCACAAGAGATTTCACAGCTCTTACCACAAGAATGTCAACTGTGATGGGCAGCTCAGACAGCCTCTTCAGACTCTTCAGCAGCTGCAGAGGCAAGGAGGACAGCATTCAGATTTGTCAGACTGAAATGTGTACTATGATTAGAAAGGGAAGCTCTGCACAAAGCTTGTTAGAAAGATCCAGGTGGCAGACAGCTGTTATCTTGCTCCACATTAAGCCCCTCAGAAGCCAAACTTGAGGGCCAGCTGCAAAGAAGTTACTGCCACTTGGCCTATGAGGGCCACCTGAAAAATCTTAAACTTACTCAAATACAAATTCTTTCTTTACAGAGAATTGCAACTTAACTTTGGCTTACAGTGTTGGTAGCAGAGCCATTACACAGCCCTGGGGCACAAGAAGCTGAAGGAAAGACTTAGAAACTTGTGACTCTCAGAAGTGGCCCTGAGAAGTGCATCCTTTTGCAAGAGACAGACAAATTAAATAAAGGAGATAACTTCATGAGGTTCTGCAAACCAGACACCGAAGAAGAAAGCCTTTCAGATGTTCCTGAGGATGCACAGAATCCTCATCTCTCCTGTAGATCCTCCCCAGGCCAGTTTGCAGACAGCCTCTCTCCTCTCAGACACCACTTAAAAAGCCAACCAATCCCTCCAGGACTGCTGCCTCCAGCCCCACTCTCTTCGTTCCTTTCCCCAAACCCACTCACTGACTGTGGGGCTGGGCTGTGTGGGCATAAATGGAGCAGTATTGGTGCTTGGGCATCACCTCACTGAGATGTACAGAGGCTTTTTAGCAACAGCGCAGACCTATTAGCACCACCACTTCTTGTATTATCTCCCACAGCTATACCCAGAGCAAACTTGTCAGCATTCCCATTATTGTGGCACCTCTACAACTCGGCCTTGTTCATATGCCGTACAAAGGGCTGCCCCGAGCCAGAAAATCTCCTTAAAGCATTGTACTCGTGCTGAAATCAGTACTGTCAACCTAAGCAGCTCCCATCACCCTGCTTACACCACACAAGGACCCAGAGCTTTAGGAAGCTTCACTCTTTTTGAAGGAAATAAATTCTTTTTACATATTTGAAGAACCAACAGAGAAAAGAGCCCACCTCGCTTAAGCAGAATGACAGTATGGATCCTATTCACCACAAACCACAGCCCCACTGGTCATATGTAGGACTTCATTATTATAGTGAAGGATTAGGTTTTCCTCCTTGTTCTGGAAGAATTACACATTTCAATACCAGCATCATGGCATTTTTCAGCACTCAAGTTAGGATGCCAAGGAGGATGCAGCAGTTCCAGATCTGCTCTTGTAGTATCTAAGCAGCAATTCCAGCCCTGTGCCTGCAGCCATGGGCTCAGAGGCCCTGGTGCAGGTAACACACCCCTTCACCTTCCTCAAGGACCAGAAAAGCAGAAACCCATTGAGCCAGAAATCCCATTTGTCCCTTCAGCACTCCAGGGCCACCAGTACTTCACCAGCACTGTTACTAAACAGACCCACTTGTAGGTGGGGACACTGAACCATCAGAGGCTCTGTGGCCACAGAGCTCAGTGCCGCAATGCTGATGGTGAGGACAGAGCCCTCCCAGCCAGGATCCTTCCGGTCCCAGCAACACAGGAGTTTAGACTGATGCACAAAGTGCTTGCTGGAAGGGAGGGGGCATGAAATCCAAATGCCAGGTCCTGCACTTTGGCCACAACAACTCTGGGAACGCTACAGGCTTGGGGCAGAATGGCTGAATGACTGTGTAGAGGAAATGGACCTGGGGGTATTAATTGATGCTCAGCTGAACATGAGCCAGCAGTGTGTGTGCTCGGGTGGCCAAGAAGGCCAATGGCATCCTAGCCTGCATCAGAAACAGCATTGCCAGCAGAAACAAGGAAGTCATTGTGCCCCTGTACTCAGGTGAGGCTGCACCTCAAGTGCTGTGTCCCGTTTTAGGCCCCTCACTGCAAGAAAGGCACTGAGACCCTGGAGCAGGTTCAAAGAAGGGCACCAAAGATGGTGAGGGATCTGGAGCACAGGCCTTATGAGGAGCGGCTGAAGGAGCTGGGATTGTTCAGTCTGGAGAAGAGGAGGCTCAGGAGAGACCTTATTGCTCTCTATAACTACCTGAAGGGAGGTTGTAGTGAGCTGGGGTTTGGCTTCTTCTCTTGTGTAACTAGTGATAGAACCAGAGGGAATGGCTTCAAGCTGCGCCAGGGAAGATTTAGGCTGGATGTTAGGAAATACTACTTTTCTGAAAGAGCTGTCAGGCACTGGCATGGGCTGCACAGGGAGGTGGTGGAGTCACCTGCCCTGGAGGTGTTCAAGGAACGTTTGGATTTTTTGTTGAGGGACATGGTTTAGTGAGAACTATTGGTGATAACTGGATGGCTGGACTGGATGATCTTGTAGGTCTTTTCCAACCTTGGTGTTTCTGTGATGAAAGGAGAGGAAGGATGGAGCTTGTGCTGGGTAGAAAAGAGTAGAACAGGGTGATATTAAAACAAAGCACCTTTCTAAGCTGATCACCTTGTTAGAGAGTTTGCTTCATATTAATAAAAATGTCAGTATGAGAGTACGTGCCAAGGGAAAACTCCTCCTATTATCCTCAAGGCTACCCTGGTTATATTCTAGCTTCACTCCACTGCAGTATTTCCAAAAGCACTTTTATTACTGGGGTTGTAATGAGTGCAGCTCTGTGGCTCTGTCTTTCTGACACAGTAAAGCTGCGCCTGCCACTGAAGTGCAGTGGAAATAGCTACAGCAGAAGCCTCTGTGAGATGAGAAATGCAAACATTTCCCTGGATGCTGTTGAAAAGGTACCAGGAAGCAGCAAGTATAGGTTACAGGTCATTTCTCCTGAGGATCTGGAAAGGTTTAACAATACAACTGCAGCCAGTAGCAGCTTGCTAATGCTTAACATCTCTCCTCCCCTTGCACTGGAGCACCACAGAAAGGAATGAGTTCACACTGCAGTGCTACAGGAGACAGCAGCCCGCAGAGTGCTGACTGATGCCTCGCAGGGCCCAAGCAGCAAACAGACAGCTCTCACTGCACAATTACAGCGGGGTGAGGAACCAGGAGCTGACACTGCTCGCACAGCCAGCTCACAATCCAGGCACACGGAGCTCAGCCTCCCCAGCTCCATCTCAGTACACAGAGCCCCGGCAGTTCCACTCCGCTCTGGTGTTGGCTGAGATGGAGAGAGAGAGAGAGGAAGGGGGGTGAGAAAGGAACTGGGCGCCTCAAACTGAGCCAGACGAGTGGCAGAGCTCCCCGCGCCCAGCCCAGAGAGTTGGGCACCCCGTGGGTGCGTGCCCAGGATAAACCCGGATCAGCATAGAGCTGCTGCCGAACGAAAGGAACCGTGACCCGAGCACCTCCAAGAACACTCCTAACAGATGCTGCCCTGTAAAATGCCACGTCCCAAGGAAGGGGACAGCAGCACGTGCTGGAGCACGCCAGCCCCCGAGCACCGCCCCGGATCCCAATTCCCGACGAAGAAAGCGGCTCAGGGGCCCGGCGCACGGCGGCTGTCAGCGGCCCCGAGCAGCGCCGGGACGGGCCAAGTCCTCGGGCACTGCCACCGCGCCACGGGCCGGGCTCCGCACCGAGCAGCGGCGGCACGGCCGGGACGGCCCCGTGCGGAGCAGCGCCGAGCCGCCCCGGACAGCCCAACAGGGCGCGGCCCGAGCGACAGCCGGGACCCCCGAGCTCCGTCGCCCCGAGCAGGCCCTGACCCCGCACCTCCTGCCCCTCGCGGCTGTGCCGGCCCCGTCCCTCCCCCAGCACCCCGGCGAACCGCGGCCGTGCCACCGCCGTCACCTTCTTGGGATCCGCGCTGCCCGCGAGCCGAGCCTGCAGCCGGCCCACAACTTCCAGCACCGACTCCGCCATTTTTATTGCTGGACAGGCCGCGGCGGCGGAAGCGGCTTCACCTCTCGCTCGCCACACGGCGCTTCCCGGCCGCCGCCGCCATCTTGGTTGCGGGCAGGAAGCGGAAGCTGCGCGATGCTACCCCGTCGGCGGCGGCCATGGCAGGTGAGGGCAGAGCCCAATGGGTGCCATCTTGAGGCCTGGCGTGGCGCTGGAGGGTGCGCCATCTTGAGTGCTGGCAGAGCGCTCCTGAGGGGCAGCGGAGCTCTCAAGAGCCGCGGTCAGCTCGGAGCTTGCGTCGGCTCGGGCCGGGGGCAGGGTCCCAACGCTGAACCACAGCTGCTGGGAGCGCCAGAGGTGCAGGAGGCCGCGGCCAAAGGCTACAGCTGCCCGGGGAGCCCCTCGGCCGCTCCACTCGCTCACGTGCAGCGCGGCCCTGTGCCCCCGGAGCCTGCTAAGCCCCAGGGCGCAGCTGGGCCCCGGGCTGCTCTCTAAAGCCGCCGTCTTGGCAGCGGCCAGGCAGACCCTCGGCTACAGCCTGGTGCCGAAGCCGCGGTCCCTGAACGCAGCCCTTCCCGTGCTGCTGCGATGCGGCAGGCTGGCTGTCCTCAGAGCCTGCTGGAAGCGTAGAGCTGACGACAGCAGAGCGGGGGGCGGTTGGGGAACGGGGTGTTGTGTGGGGAAGGGCGAGGACAAAGACGCTCCACCCGCAGAGCCCTGTGCTGTCAGAGCTTCTCTTGGACTGACCGCTCAGAACTGCGCAGTAAGAGCAGGCCCAGAGTTTGTGTGAACGACACAGAATGTGGCATGGGGAGACACTGCAGTGTTTTTTTAATGTTGGGTTTTAATTGTTGGCAGCAGAACGGCAGCTGGAGTTGCAGTGCCCAGGTGGTTTTCCAGCTTGGCGTTTGCTGTGACTTGTACCCTCCTCACACACGGGCTGAGATCATTGGCAGCTAAAGGAGATTAGATTAGATACTAAATAAGCCTGATGCAATTTCCTACATGCACAGCATCACCCGGTATAGCTGCTTCTTTGCTGTTAGATCAATAACATGCTACTGCCTTTTAAGAGTAATCTGAACAACTAGAAAGCCCATCTTCCCTACACTGCCTGTGTTCTCTCTAATTTTTTCATGCCACTCCAGCTCCCTAGATTAGTACATCAGGCAGGATTAACCTGTGAAAAACACCCCTTGCAAGCCACTGCAGTAGTATTTCAACCAGAAGCAGCAATTATATCCCATTTTAAATTAACCGCACGTGGCAGTCAAAGGTGGCTCTGCTTTCCTACAACCAGACACTGGAATAACACAAATGTGCTTTCCATCAGCCTGTCAAAGGTGCCCGAAGTGTTTGGCAGTATCTCATGGAAACGGGATGAGCTGAAGCCCAAAACCTCTCATGGCTGCATAGCATGAAGCATTAGATCCAATTAGATAACTTCTGTCTTACCACAGAGCAGTTTTCTCCCTTGACAAAGGCATTGGTGCCAGGACAGAAGTGCCAGTGCAATGCTGACTTAGAAAAACTCTTCTGGGACAAGATGGGTTACATCTCAAGTTCCTGGTGCTGCTGACAAAGTTCACCCTTCCCTTTACTGAAAGGAGACATAATAAGCGAACCAAGTGGTTAGTCCTGGGATCAAACCAGGGCAGGCATGAGCTACAGGCTTGTTCCAGGGAGCCGGTTCACTAGTACAACACACCACAATGTGGGTGTGCGGAGGATGGAGAAAGCCAGCTGCATTTCTGGGCCTTCCAGAAGGAATTAAGGCTTGCAGAGATCAGTTTGCCATACTGCAATGCTGGGCTCCACAGCACACCTGTAGGACCTACTGAGTACTACTATCCCCAAGACACCTGCTACAGGAGGTACCCAAAGTGCTTTGAAATGGAGTAGCTCTGTGAAGCACTGCAATACTAGGGATAGTTCAAGTGGCTGGGACTTTTCTCCTGAATCTGAACAGCTTCTTTGAAAAGCCAGTAGATCCCTCGGCTGTCAGCAGTCTGGAGATTGGGTCTAGTTTCTGGAACAGAGACAGCAAGGCCTGGGCTGACTCTTTCTCCCCAGGTATGACTCACACTTCAATAGCTGGCTGCACCTGGCCAGCAGGCAGCACCAAAAGACACACTTCAGCCTGAGCACCTGCAATGGACTTTTCTTCACTGCTGGAGAGTGCAGTGCCAAGGTTGCACTGGCATCTGCTGAGTGCTGTCCTTGTCTTTCTGCTCCCTTTTCATTGCAGAGTTCCAGCAGCTGTGCAAGTCAAGAGGAACTCCCATAAAATTCACTACAGAAGCTGGGGTTAAAAAAGTTTTATTTGCTTTTTGGTAACAGGAACTGCTTATTTGCCAGGAAGGATGATGCCATCATACTGTGAGAAAACCAGAAAGAACTAAGTGAGAAAACAGTCAGGTAAAGGTACAGTGCTGCTGTGGAAAAACTGATGACCACATTCATTCCAAGCCAGACTGGCAATAATGTCATTAAACACCGCTATTTCTTTTAGCTGAGCTAATTGCCTTTCCACCTTATGCCACATGGCTTATTTCCAAGGTGGGAGGCAAGGGGTTAGGGTCCCATTATTTGACCCCAAAAGTGGGGTACACCAGTTACCAGAGCTAAGAAAACACCAGAGAAAAAGCCACCCAGGAGGAGCAGGCTGGAGTTTCCCCAGCGCAAGAGATGACCAGTGCAGTTTATACAAAAGCTGATACTTCTAGGTAGCCTATATGAGCTGCTGCTCCAGCTCACCACAAAGTCAGCACCCACACTCAAATAGTTTATACTGCTCCAGAAAAAGCCATAGTGTTTTGAGCAGAAATCTCTTTCTGCCCAGTTCAGTGTTATGTTCAGTGACTTGTTCCATTCCTCCCATAAGGAATATCAAACCAGTGATGTATTTTGCTGACACTTGCTAGGAATCTTGCAGGATAAAAAAAAAAATGAAGTTGGACTTTACCTTTTGCTGAAACCAGCGCATGGCTTCTTCCTTTCCAATTCTGTGCTTGGCTCCAATGTTGCCAGTCCTGCGCTTCTTGTCAGCAATGCTGAAACCAGGTCTGCCCAGCACCTGCCAGGAGAGGAGACCAATAGCACTACCTGATTCTGGTCTTTACTTAAAATAAACCTTTTCTTAAGAAGGAATAACCTAGAACACTGGACAACCAACCCATCTTTGAGTCTTCATCCCTGAAGTCCTTCACACTTCTGCCTCCTCCTTCCCAGCAGACTGACCCAAGTCCAGTGGTTTCTCTCAATGTTACCCCAGGAATACCACTAACAGCAACTATGTTTCTGAAGATGCTTTAAGATGCACCTTAAATCAGGGGTATTAGAGCAACCCTATGAGCTTGACTTGGATTCTGATGACATCTTTCCACCTTTCAACAGTTGCCAGGCTCCTTCTACAGCTTTCACACAAACCCACTGAGTGCAAGGAAGCAGGGAATACTCACCACATAAAAGTCCAAGCCATAGATGCCGATGCTGGGATCGTACTTGATCCCTAAATCAATGTGCTCCTGGATTCCAAAGCCAAAGTTTCCAGTGTCTGAGAAGTTGTTTTTTCTCAGCTCGTATTCTCGCACCTGAAACACGTATTGTCAGTCATTATTTCATTATCAACCACAAAGGGGAGTCCTACATGTTCTACTAACTGCTGCCAGACCCACTTTTTTACATGTTGGTAAGCTTTTAGCAATAAGATTTCAATCCCACAGCCTCCTTGAGAATAACAAAGATAAAAAACCCAAAAGACAGTAGCAGCTGTACCAACCAGCTCTTAAACAAGCACACACCAAATAAAGGAACAGTGCAATCACAGCTCATGTATCAGGAATGCTAACCCAACCCTCCACATCCACAACTGTAACTAGATCAGATGCAATGTTTCAAAGCTTTTCATCATCTTTCCAGCTGGTAACAGTTCAAGTTCTGTTTATTTTTCCACAAACAAAGGATTCAGACAAGCCCCATTCTTACCTTCAACCCCTTCTCCAGAATCTCTTCTGCTTTGGCCCCACGAACTGTGCAATGAACAGCAATCTTCTCATTTCTCCTGATTCCAAAGGATCTTACAGTGTATCGAGCTGTAGGCAATAAGAGTGACACTCAAGGGGCCATTCAAACAACTTCCACTCCAGGGACTCAGAGCTTGCTCAAGACCAGAGAAGTTACTTGAAATAAAAAGACCCAAGACAATCTCACATTCCCAGCCTGGGGACAAGGGCATAAATACAGTACCAGAGACTGAAAGACTGCCAGCACTGAGCATTTAAGGCCCACAACACACACACCGAGGCCTTTAAGTGTGTATCTGCAGATTTCTCTGCTCTGCTGAGGAACCTCTTCCCACAGCCACACCACCACCGATGCGCTCAGGAAGACCGGACAGCAGCCTGCAGCGCCGGCAAGGCCACCTCACCTTTGGAGAAGACGGGAGTCTGCCCCGTGAGCTGCTCCAGGACCTTAGCCGCTCGGGTGAGCCTGTCCCCGCTCTCCCCGACGCAGATGTTAAGACAGAGCTTGCGGATGCGGAGCTCTCGCATGGGGTTCTCTTTTTCACCCTGGTCTTGCTGCGGAGAAACGCCGGGAGGGATGAGCGCGGACCGCAGGGGAACGGCGCACGACTCGGCGGCCAGACGACGCTGCACCGGGCGGGCAGCACCGCGCGCACCCCGCCAGAGCCCAGCGCCGCCGTCCCAACCCGGCACCGCGCAGGTCGCGGCCTGTCACGGCAGCCACAGCCTCAGGGCGGCCCGCCGTCTCCCCGCCGTCCCTACCAGCCCTACAGCCGCCCGCCAACCTCCCCCTTTCCCTCCCGCACGGGCCGCCGCCCAGCCGAGCCCCCCGCAGGGCGGATGGCGGCGGATAGAGGCGAGACGGCCCGGCCCGGCCCGCTGGCGGCCCCACTCACCGCCATGATGGGGGCGGGGAAAAGAGCGCCGCTACGCCGCGCGGGGCCTTATGGGGCGGCTCGGGAGGGCGCGGCGCGGGTGTGGTCGCCCCCTGGCGGTCGGAGGGGGGCTCTGCATCGCGAGCTGTTGCCTCCCCGACTCCGCGTGCCGCGCGCGGGTCATGTGACAGCCAAGATGGCGGCGCTTGGGGCGGCGGTGCTGGCGCTGCTGTGTCTGGGTGTGGGTCCGGGTCTGGGTCCAGGTCTGGGTCCGGGCCGCGCTATGGCCGCCGTCCCACTGGTCATCTGGCACGGCATGGGTGAGCTGCGGGCGAGGTGAGGGAGGCGGCCGCAGCCTGACGCTGCCCCGCGCCGCTTACTACCCTCTCCTCCTTCAGGAGACAGCTGCTGCAATCCGCTGAGTATGGGCTACGTCCGGGACATGGTGCAGCGCAGGATCCCGGGCATCTACGTTCTGTCCCTGCGCATCGGCAGCTCCCTGGTGCAGGTACTGACTGTGGGACTGTCTCGGCGGGTTTGCTCCCGGGGAGGTAAACAGGTGTGACGGGTGGAGACGGGAGAAGTCTGAGTAACGCCTGCTGGGAAAGCCAGTCCGCGTGTAAATGGGATTCGTGTGCAGAGCCTCAGATCAGCACTCTTACGCCGGGTAATACAGAGATGTGATAAAATACCGTTCTCCTGTGGTAGGGTGAGAGGTGGTGGCCTCACATTGCGCCGGGGAGGGTCAGGTTGGATGCCCGGAACAATTTTTGGTGGGGGAGGAATCACCGTTCCTGAACTGTGGAGATGTGGCACTTGGGGACGTGGTTCAGTGGATGTGCCCCACTGAATGTCTGCAAACTGTCCTTCATAGTAACAATAGTGCAATGTGTGTTATTTTCTGGGGTCTGAAAAGGATGATAAAGGCTGATTTATACATAGAACATACAAAATCTGAAGGGACTGAAATCGTGGAAGAGTAGAGACGTACTACAGCTCTGCAGGCAGAATAGGAGAAAAGATGTGATGATGGGAAGCCTCAAAGCTTCAGTTTCACTTCTGTTCTCTTGTGAAGGTTAAGGTCCTCTTTCACAAACAGAGCTGTTAGACTCGTCTGCTTGCAGAGATTAAAATAAGCCATTTTGAAGGTACAAGTTGCACTTTCTAACATGACCAGTCTGTCAGGATGTGGAGAACAGCTTCTTCATGAATGTCAATGACCAAGTGAGAGAAGTGTGCAGCCAACTCGCAAAGGACCCTCGCCTGAAAGGAGGATACAATGCAATGGGCTTCTCCCAAGGAGGCCAGTTCCTGTAAGTTTACATTCCTGTTCTGGTTTTATTGTTTTTCTTGTGGGTTTTAGATTCTGATTTTAAACTTCTGAACTACTAAGCAGGTTTAAACAGACAAATCCTTCACAAAGGTAGGAGCACTCCAAAGGAGACAAGAATCTAGAAGGAGGGGCTGGCAGGCTGTAACTGTTGTACTCTCCTCTACCAGAAGGCACACGTAAGCCATGTGCCTGGGCCCAGGCAGCGCCTGGCTGAGCACTGTGAGCACAGCAACAACCATGGCCTGGCCACACCAGGCACTAATTCTGCTCCTTTCCCTGTGCAGGAGGGCGGTGGCCCAGAGGTGCCCTTCTCCTCCCATGTTCACTTTGATCTCCATTGGGGGGCAGCACCAAGGTAATGTCCTCTTAAGCTATCACAACTCCTAACCATGGGTGAAGGGCATGGGGGCTTTTGTTAGTGGGAGAAATTAATTATTTGGCCCTCTTCCTAAAAATTGACTGTATTCTACTAAATGAAGTGTCCCTTTGTTACTTAAATCCGGTGGTCTGCTTTGGTTAGCTGAGTCTTTATCTTCTGGCTTGGTCTTGCTTGACTGGCAGCGAAAAGGGACATCCACAAGCAGATGACTTCTTGTCTCAGCAGAATTCTTATATACTTCGAAAGCATCTGAGATTAGTTGTTTCTAAAGAACAAATTTCTGACTGTTTGGCAAAGCCTTTGTGAAACTAAACCTTTTGGGTCACAGGGGTATTTTTCAATCGGTATCTGCAAGACTAAAGCACCAAAGGAGGTGCTTTTTGCAGTATATTATGGAGGCAGTAGGAAATGTAATTTAGGAGCTGTACAGTTAAGAGTATCTGGCAGTGAATTTCAAATAGTCTCCTCTGGGAAGTTCCATGGCTCGAGTCTATTTCTTTGTAGTGTAA
Source organism: Phasianus colchicus (assembly GCF_987193195.1). NCBI lineage: Eukaryota > Metazoa > Chordata > Aves > Galliformes > Phasianidae > Phasianus > Phasianus colchicus. The sequence continues at coordinate 6,521,599 of NC_143459.1, read as the reverse complement.
GGGGAAGAATTGTAGGAAATCATCCCCAGAACTGCAGGGATCGCAGCAGGTGAGCTGGAGGGCATTCAGTTTGTCTGCTGTCTGCGTGCCCCCATTCTCCACAGCAATATCCTGAGTTCAAGAGCATCATCCATTATTCTTTTGTGCAATAGTGCCCAGGGGCAGGAGGGCTGTCTAATGAGATTGCAGGATTAAAGGCTTCCCGATTCCCTTGGTAATTCCTGCCCCTTTTCTTTAAGAGGTGGTTCTTTACCAGCTGGAGGGATTAAGGGATTTCTGTCTGGCTTGCTGAGCTGTAACATGTGTCTTCATACCTCAGGAGTGTATGGCTTTCCACGCTGTCCTGGTGAGAGCTCCCAAATCTGTGACTGGATCCGAAAAATGCTAGATCTGGGTGCCTACACACAAGCTGTTCAAGAGCAGTGAGTACATTCCAGAGGCTACAGAGACAGGGGCTGGGCCCAGGTGAGCAGCTCTGGGTTTCCAGTCTTATCTTTGATTTCTCCCTTCTCCAGCTTGGTACAAGCACAGTATTGGCATGATCCTTTGAAGGAGGAGGACTACAGGAAAAAGAGCATCTTTTTGGCTGACATAAATCAGGAGAGGGTAAGGACTTAACTGATGAATAAATGCTAGCAGGAGAACAGAAGCTTTAGTAGTGAGTTTAGAACATGAACTCCTTTGCTGGAACTCAAAAGGAGCATTTTTTTGCCCTGCAGCCCAGGAATGTACAAAGTGTTTTCACTGATAGATACATGAATGAGATTTATCCATGCCAGAGCAGTTCTTGTATTGTTGTGCATTTCTGGAGTTGTCTGTGGAAAGCTCTACCAAAGGCTCAGTCTGCCCCTGACCTTCCAAGTGGACAACTCCTCTGAGGGCAGGGGAGGACTGTCCCTTTTTTACGGCCTGGAGATAAGGCTGAATTCCACGAGCACAGCAAAGGGAGATTGAGCTTGGAAATTCACATTCCTGCATCCAAGGCTAGTGCAATGCAGGATTTCATTTGTTGGTACAGAGTGAGTTGGAGCAGGCAGTTTCCTAGCCACTGTCTCTCAGTGGGTTTTTACTGACTTGGAACTTTCTGTCTTGCTTTCACTCAGAGCATCAATGAGACATACAAGAAAAACCTGATGGCTTTGAAAAAGTTTGTGATGGTGAAATTTCTCAATGATACTATGGTCGATCCTCCGATCTCTGAGGTGAGGCAGTCAGGGCAGATGTTGTTTCTGGTTGGCATTTTGGTTCTTTCTTGCTTGTTTCTGGTTTGTTTTTTGGTGGGCAGAACTTTCTGAGGAACAAATAGGCCTGATGCTGCACTGTCTGCAGCAGTGCATTTCTGGCAGGAGTTGGTGAATAAGCCTCTTTGCCTGCTGGGAGTCCTGCAGCAACTGTTTTTTTTGTTTGTTTGTTTGTTTGTTTGTTGTTTAATTCTGACAGTGGTTTGGGTTTTACAAAAGCGGCCAAGCCAAGGACACCATTCCTTTGAAGGAGACCTTGCTGTACAAAGAGGTACGTTCTTCTGGGGATTGTCTGCAACTTTCACTCTGAAGAATATAGTGTCCTCAGGACCTTCAGGAGCTCTAACCCCCACAGCCTAGCTCTGCTCACCATCTCCGCTGTTCTGGGGGCATGGCCTTTTCTTACCAGGACCTGTTTCCCTCCGTGCCCTTTCCTGGCAGTAGGAGTTAGTGGTGATTTCACCCCTGGCTCAAGATCTCTTTCCACATATGTTTAAACTTTGCTCCTTTCTCAACCTTTGTTCTGAATTATCCCTCATCCCAAAGTGGCTTTCTCCCCCCACCGAGATTCCCCCAGGAAGCTATGGTCATGCTTCTCTTCCTTTAGGATCACCTGGGGCTACAGCAGATGGACAAAGCAGGAAAGCTGGTGTTCATGGGGGTGGAAGGGGATCACCTGCACTTCACAGAAGAGTGGTTTTACACCCATATCCTCCCATTCCTCCAGTGAAGCTAAGGGGAGGCACTTCACAGGAGCACTCAGGAGGGTTTCACTGTAGTGAATGCAGCTGCTACTGCGCAACAGTATTTTGTGTATGTCCATGGGGGATGTGGGGAAGAGTGGGATTGGGGGGGTTCATCTCAGCAATGGCACCTGCTATACACTGCAGCAAGAGACTGGAAATCACATGGATGTAATTAGTTCCAAGATGGGTGGGGGGTAAGCCTTGCACTAACTTTGAAGCACTCCATCCCACACCACCTCTATGTCTACTCCTGGTCTCAGAGCTGTGGCTGTGCTGGTTACTTGGTGATGGTGAAATGATTGAGCTGATTGAAAATTTTAACAGTTGCATTCACAGCCTCTGTTGCCTATTCCTCTAAAGAAGCAATGGCAGTATTAACCAAAACCACTAGAGCAAGAATGCTGTATCTCTTAAAGGGATAAGCAAACAGAATTACAAGGCTGTATGCAGAGGAAAGAGATAAGCATCTCCTTCACTGTGGGGGGAAAAAGACCACATTTAGAAGGTTCTAAGGAAAAATGAGGGTTTTTAATTAAGTGGGTATTAACAGCTTGAACCATTTTCAACTAATGGCTTGTTTTAGATACTTTGGAACAGCAACTGAAATCAATAAAGAACTTGAATCTAACCTAAAAAAAAACCAAAAATCCAGGGTGTGATTTGAAGGCCACTGTCAAGTTGATACAAAGGGAGTTGAGGGAAGTCCTGAATTCCCTGTTGTGTGAGTCATCCTCTGTGCAACCTAGAAAGGGTCGGGCAGCAAGGGGTATCTTGTCCTGCCTGAGTTCCCGTGTGCCTCCACGAAGCAGAAACAAGAGGCACTGTAATGAGCAAGTTGGCATTAACTTTATTCTATCTTCTGTATAATCTTACATACATAAGAAAGGTTTTTTTTCCACAAGCCTCAGGAGAAGACGAGTACAAGTCACAGGACAGTCTTAAAATAAAAAATTGCATATTTTTGTAAGTTTTGTCCTAGAGAAAGAAACATTGACACTTTACAGAGGAAATGCATTTAAGATATGCTTATGCCACCCGAGGCATTGGAAAAATGAAGGTCAAAGCATGTGCAGCTCCCTTTATGGGTCAATACAGTACTGTGTCTTAGCTGCAGCCCTCTCTGTTCCAGTGCTACAGAACAGAGGCTACAAGCTTCCATCAAAATAAAAAGCCAAGCAACAGGGGAAAGGGGAGTCTGAGAAGATTCATCTATGGTGACTGATTGCAGATGAGGAAGAGAGCAATAAATTGATTTGATCCCACTTGGGTAATTCACAATACTGCACTACTGACCCTGGAATGAAGGAGACCTTTCCCCTGCAGGAGGGAACAGGTTCAGAACTGTCTTGGAAGACTGAACCTGAGTTCAGCTGCTCAGAGCAGGAAGCCCTGAAACAAAGACTCCCTTGAGAAGGTGGAGGGCTCATGAGAAGAGATGCTCAGCTCCAAATTACCAGCAAGACTGCTGGAGGGGAAAAACGCAGTAAGCCCTTCGCAGTCTTCCTGTGGCACTGATTAATAGCCTCCTGTCATGGCACAATCAGAAACACACTGACCTAATAGGAATGATGAAAGGGAAATCAGGGTGGAATGCTATGGTCCCAAGTCCTCAGCCTTTGGTCCAACAAAGCCATTCCCAAGTCCTGTAATGCCATTGGTTAGTATAAAGAGCTGGAATTGACAGCTTCCAGGACCTTCTTCAGATATCTGCAATAGCAACTCTGTACTTCTGGACCCCAACAGACATTATTCGTTAAAAAGGGAACAACACTCCTCTCACATGATCAATTTGCTTGAAGGCAATACAGAGAAAAAAAAAAAAGAAACCAAACAACCAAACAACACTCTGAAAGCCAACTGCCAGTACTGGCTTTGAAGTTCACCCAAAATCTGACATGATCAATTGGTGCAGTTAGATCAGACAAGGGAGGGGAAAAATAAACCTTCCTGCTAATAGATGTGGACAATACCTGACCCGTCACCTATACCAAATCCCAGCCAGAGGTATTTCAGTGATGGCAGGTAGCCGTGTCTCTCGGGTAGAAAAGCAGTTTGAGAGCAGAAAGGTACAAGAAATCTAAGAGAATCATCTGAAAGCAGATTTGTCCCACAGCAGAGCCAGGGGAGGGCATGAGCCTTGGAGCCGTTCTGCTTAGCCAGCAATTTCTGTCACAGTGGTGACCAGCTTCTGACCGTTCCACACTGTCTTGAACTGTTCTGGGACAGGGAATTCAGTCTGGAGAGTAAAAACAGAAATCTGTTGTCATGAATCTCTGTTTATGACTAAGTCTTGTAACTACTCCCATTGTTTTAGGAACTTGTTTTTTTTTTAATATATGTGTTACGTTCCCTCTTGTACCAATAAACACCTCCTGTTCTGTCCCCCCAAGATCCTGAGGAAGAAGCAGATCTCACAAAACAGTCACTGTAAAGAGAAACAACCCAATTTGCTGATTTTAGCATCTAATTGTCATTCACAACCTCCAAGCCTAGCATTAAAATGGCAACTCCAGAATTGTCTCTCCAGACCTGTGGGCCTCAGAGCAAGAATCGTGCCTTACCCCTCCTCTAGCAGACTTCCACAACCGATGTCAAAAATAACACTTACAAAGTCACCACCCTCGGTGGGAATAAGGACATTCATCTCTGATGACTTGGCACTGACGATTTCGCAGTCTAGGGAGTTCTTGCTCAGATACACGTGGCAACCATCTGTTTTGTTGATGGAGATCGTTGGCACTTTACCCATTACCTATTGAGCGATCAAAGGAGCAATTGAGGAATATGAGCTTGAGCTGGACAGCCATGTTCTTGGCACTTGCCATCAAGGGAAAGGTTTGACTCCCACTGCACCTCCACAGACACACTGAACTCAAGTACTTCCACTACTGGCAAAAAATTTAAGGTTATTTCTTGTTCTGATCTCTTTACAACTAAACTAAATGGAAGACTGGGCAAGCTGCTCGCCCCAAATCCAACATCAAAACTGGCATCAGAGTAGATTCTACTGCTGACCTCCTACTTTGGCATGCTGACCCTGTTGCCTACTTCATGTAGACTTTTATCTAAGTCCCTGAAGCAGCTCAGTGAGGCACAGTTCAGCCCTTTCCTGAAGATGGGGGAACCTCAGCTGCAGAGCAATAGGACGGGTGCTTTTTCAATCTTTTCACAGGTGCCTATTATTATTCCAGAAATCCAGCTTCTCCCAGAAGCTAATGCTATTGGCACCCTGTGCAGCAGTCACACTGCAGGCAGAGCAGGGCATAGACACTCACCTGAACTTTGATGTCCCTGCTGTTTATTATCTCTACGATGCCCACCACATCATCAAACACCAGACCTAGCTTCTTGCAGTTATCTGTAAAGACAAGACAGGGTAGCTCACAGAAAGGTTTTAGAGATGTAACCTTCTGCAAAGAAAGCAGCATGCAAAAATACAGTTTTCAGGGTTGCTCTACTTACCAAGGGTGATGGAATTGATCTTGCCTTTGATTTGGAGTGTACTATTTGTGCACTTGAAAACATATGCTACCTGCTTCAGTTCTGTGTCACTGATTACCAGGTTAGTGGCATTTTCCTGGTTTTCCTGGAAAGGCGGGGAAAATGCACCTTATTTTTAGAATGCAGACCAACTTATCAGCATGCACAGCATGACAGTGGAGTTCCTTTAAAAGCAAACTGCATGTATCAGGCTAATGCCTCTTACAAGAAAGGAGACTCACTTCCCTGCTGCAAAGTTCCCATCCCACCAACCCTCACAATGATGCCAGACACTCACCACTCTCCACTTTTTCCCTTCTAATTCTAGCAATGCAGGTTGCTTTGGAGAGGCTTTTTGAGAGGGATTAACACTACAAGCTGGTTTGGGAGAAGTGAAAGGCTTGGGTCCACTTCTTATAGGACCTCCTTGGTTCTTCAGTGCTGGATTCTTGTGGGTCTTCATATCATCTGAAACATGTCTTAAGCCTGCAAAAGAAATACAGCCTGAACTCCAGCTCTCCTCCAGTAATGCAGTTTCACAAACACCAGACATCAGTGATCAACACAATAACATTTTTTCAGAATGAAAGTAGTTCCTGAGGTTGGGCCTAAGCACAAACGGTAAGCAAGTGAAAGAGGAAGCCAGAAACACTGATGCAAGCAATACTAGTGAAGATGTACTGCAGAACCAGGAGGCCCTCACTGTTCTGCTCTGTAGCTGGAAAAACCCTTGAGCCAAGCACCTTACCTTTGTTCCATCAATCCTGAATATGTTAACCAGGTAACATACAAAAAGGGTAAGTTTTGTGCAGATATGAACAAGTATGAAATCACATCTTTTGTACTTGAGAAGGGCATGCAACCAAAGAGCTCCCCATCTCCACCCCAGCTAGCAATTAATCTCTGCCTATACCTGACAGATGAGGCTGAGAATACCAACTCAGACAGACTTCCTTTGTCCTTGTGAATTGCCTCAGGGCTGCTCTTGGCTGCCAGCCTCACTCTCAGACCAGATGCTCTTTTGTTTTGAGGAGTCTGCTTTCTAAAAGCAGGTATAGTCAGGGATAGCAGCAAAAAGCCAGTCCTGTAGGCTACTCAGCACAGTATTCTCGCTTGTGGCTGTCCCTCTCCCCCCAACTTGCTTGCTGCTGCCACTTACCCGATGTGATGCCCTCTCCCCGATTGATCTGGGCGAAGAGTGCAGATCGGGTTGCAGAGTCGTCTGCACCAGAGCTGGGTTGGGAAGGAGCAGGGGGGGGAGGAGGGCCGGGGGGAGGCGGTGCTGCTCCAGTGGGGGGCATGGATGGTGCTTTGGCCCCTTCTGTTGCCACAGGACCCTGTAAGAGGCCGGCACGAGGAAAGGTGATCACACAAACTCATGCCTGCTGCAATAATCATGCAATACTCTTAGAAGAGGCCCCTGCAGGCCTCAGCAGTTACCGTTTTGCTCCAAGTCAGCCCCGTGGTGTGATACTCTTTGATATAGGCCTGCAGCTCTGTCCAGATACGCAGGTAAGCCTTCACCCAGTCCACTTGCTTTTTATCTCTGAGGATACAAGGAGATCATGCGGAGGCAGCAGGTGCATGTGCTATCACAACTCAAGGACTAGAGACAAATCATTACATATCTGCCTCAGCTGGACCAGCACTGCAGTCTCACATCTCCAGCACTAAGTTCTAGCCTCAGTATTCATCTTGCACTTGCAGGCCAAAGGCTGCAGGCCTGCTCTGCACTGTAACCCATTTAAATTGAGGGGTCCGATGACTATAACAAGACCCATACCCAAGACAAGACTTATTCCCTGGGAAACAGTCCAGCCACCAGATAATGCTGAGACAAGAACAGCAGGACAATGCATTGCCAGAGAGTCCAGTTGCAATCTGAATGCAAGGAATCCCAACTAGGAAGATTAGGAATGAACAGCTAGGTGAGGTTTTATAAATACACCCCACCTTTAAAAAAGAAGAATGAATTAAAGATCAAGGTAGCTTTGTTAGCTACTGAAACAGCCCCTGCACGCCCTGAGATTTTCAGAGATGCTTTCAAGAGAAAAGATGAACTTACACATCCTTGTACTCCTTAAGGATACGGTTGGTATAAAACATGGCAGCATCAGTCATTTCCTTTACATAAGGACCAGGCTTTGGAGACTAAAGAAGAATGAACATCTTGGTATGAAGCAGCTGAGGCAGCTGGCTCACCAAGCAGCCAAGCTCTTTCCACCAGCCCACTTCCCACCGCATTTCTTACCATGGCCACCCAGCCCAGGGCTGGGATGCTCTCACTGACTGCCGATAAGTGATTGAACTGTTTGCTGCCTCGGTTCTTCTCCCTTAAATTCTGCACCATCTGGATTTGCTCTGAAATCGGTTTCAGAAGCGTCGAAAACACATTCTGCAAGGCAAGAGGGACAATAACAATTGAGAACATTGGTGCTGTTCTGGAAGAGTTGCATGCCTTTGTGAATGGCTCTGCTGAGATGACACTCATTCAGAAGAAGACTAATGGGCCTAAGCTGTGGCTACAGCCCCTGCCCAGGTTTGGCCCTCCCCACGAGCTGAGCGTGATCCCACAGCCCAGCTTCTCCAGGGCTGAAGTCATTGTTCCCCACTGGATTGGTACTATGGGAGTACGCCAAGAACTGTGACTCATATGCAATCCAAGAAACACTGACAAAGCTTGTTAGTAACAAGGACAGAAATAGCATTTGCCTTTCCAGTGCACTTCTGTTCTAAGACAGTTTGTCAGATGTTTCTTCTCTTTCAAAAACCCTTAAAGAAAGGTGCTATGCAGGCTTTTGCAGTTTGAGATTTATGGCCTGCATTACAATAGGAGTCACATAAGATTCTCAACTCATCCTATCAACTTCAGAATTCAAGTTACTTCTCAAGTCAATCCCAGCCTTCAATACTTGAATGGTAAGGAGTTTCTGTATGCTGTTCCTCTGGAGCACTGAAAGCAAGTGCTTACAAGACCTCTGAGGTCAGAGTAGAACAGTCAATTACACATTTTCAGTTACATTTTACAGTGACTAGAAAAGTATCACAGTTATCACAATGTAACAGAAGAAGCTATGATTGAGCCAGATAACAACTGCAAAGAAAAGCAAGGTGGGATCCTGTTGCTCGGGAAAAACAGTTCCCAGAAAGGAAAAGCCAATGCACTCAGAATCAAATTCTCAGTCATGCATCCTCCTGAGAGCTAGCAGTCTAGAGAAAAGTGTTAAATTACTTGCTAAGGAGAAATCAATCCTAAAAGCCAAGCTTTTATTCAGAAAACATCCAAGAGAGACAAGTGTCTGTTCTACTTCAGAAGGAGTTTAATGCCTGAAGCATTACATAATGAAAAGCACACTACTGAGATCCCACTACAGCTCTTGTCTGGTTTGCATCTTGGGGAACAGTGATTGCCACAGTGCTGGTGCCAGGTGAAACCTGAGAGGGGCAGAAGCAGAGAGATGATATCCACGTGCTGCTCTGACAGCTACGGAGAGCTTATTGCTTTCCTCTCTGCAAAATGCCAGTTCTGTAGCTCCACAAATCGGCCTTCAGAATTCTGCCCAGTTCTGGGTGAGCATCCACAACAGTTCACACCTTCAACAACTCCTGCCTTATTGATCCAAGAGTCTCCAGTCCTCCTCTGGTTCCTCTTTCAGAGGAACTGGAATGTCCCAGCTTTCCCTACAACTGCAGGCATCCTGTGCTCTCAGGTAAGGGCACACAAGGTGTGATTTGCCAGGCTTACCTCTGATGGCTGCTGATGTTGAGATGCTGTCACCAGAAGAGACCTTTCAGTCATCAAACCTGCATGAACCATTTCAGCCTGAGAATAAAGAGAAACATGAGAGAGCTTTCATTCTCTCCAGCATAACACTGCCAGTCGTTTGAGCTCACATTGCCCCTTCCTTCTAGTTTACAAGGCAGTTATGCTGTCCTAAACACTGGAAAACATAAGGAGATAAGATAAGGTATTAGCAACCTAGTGGTCCATAGAGCTGCCATAATTTTCTCCACACACAAAAATCATGTTGTAGCCTAGGCCAGATCATCCTTCTGCCTTTCTTCTGATTGTGAAGGCATGCATAATCTGTTCTTCAATTTGATAACACATCCTTGGAGACAACTATCTTCAGGGAAAGCTGATGAGAACTAAGCAGCTCTCTGGGTAGGCAACGCACAGGTATCCTACAAGCATAGACCAAGGCCTGTGAGGAGAGCTACGTACTCAGCACCCAGAGAGTTCAAACAGTATTTTATTCACCTTGCACATGAGTGACAATCCACCAGAGGTTATCTGGACACCTGTCTCGAATCCTCAGGGATGACTAACATCTGACAACACAGTGCTAAGTAACAGAGGAAGGAGAAAATGATTCCTTACATGCTTCTGCACATCCCCACCAACTTCTTTGCTGATGTTGATGTATTCAGCTACTGGGCCAGACAGAATGGCATCAAAAGCCTGCACGTACTGAGCCACTCCTGCAGAGAACAGCACAGATATCAGCACATGGCACACAGAGCACCCACAGCTGCTGCATTTCCACCCACTTCAGCTGAACTTTTCGAAGTTGCACTGAGCGAAGGCAGTGGGTGCAGCCCAACATGCCGCTGGGCACAGGCAAGGGAAGTGCTGCAGCCACAGGAAGCTGCTGTCGGGGCCATATGGTAACCACAGGCTCTCTGCACTTGCGCAGTAACCCCCATGAAACTCGCTTCCTCTCACACCCACAGCTTCTGCAGCAGCCCCTGCATGCACCCCATGGGCACCACCCGCTCTGCAGCACATCCCACCGAGGCCTGGCGCTGTGCTGATGCTCAGCGGGTGCTCTGGCAGCCATGAGACTCACCTGGGGAAGAGCCATCTCCACACATGCCAGTCCCTTGGCACACCGTCTCCAGGCGCTCCACAGCCCTCTCCAGCCGTTCCACCAGCCGCTCCATAGCTGCGATGTCCTCAGCCTGCACAGACAGACCACAGTTATTCACATCCTCTGACGGTACAAAATTCTACAGTTAGTGCTGGAAAGGGCTTAGCAGCAGCCTGTGATTCTGTGATACAAATCCCCCCAGCTCCAGAAGAATTTCTACCCAGCGCTGCATCCCAGCGACAGACAGACTTTCACATCAGCAGGGATGTTCGGATTATGCAATGGCCATGCACATGGCTGCTTTATATTGCCACAGTCACTCCTTAATGGCTATATTGTTCCTGTTCCACTGCACAAGCCTGTTAACCTTATAAGGATATTAAAGCTTACACCTTCTAACCTTGCACTGACACCACCCAATAAAGCAAAGGTCTGTGCAGAATCTCAGTGCAGCTGGTTATTGGCCAAAGTCCCATTCACAGCAAATCAAATCAAGCATGACTGCTTACCACGAGGAGTTTGTAGCTTCTCGGGGTTTCAATTCTACAAATGCATCCACAGGGACCCCCCAGAGCCCTGAATGCCTCCACAGAGCACTTACAGCTCCTGCATCGCTGCTGCACAGCGTCAGCGTGTGGCACGAGCTGCCCTGGCAGCACTGAGGCGAGCAGCTGCAACTGCTGAGATGGCAGAGCTGCTTCCACAACAATGTGCCCCTGTTTGTGCTCCCACCAAAGGCTTTGGCATCTGAACTGCAGCATCTACTCTGCAAGCATTGCACAGAAAAGTGACTTAGGCACATAAATTATCTGAGGCGTCTCATCTGGAAAAGTCTGAAGTGTAATATAAACTTTCCATTAATTTCTGCTTCATAAAGACTCTGCATGAAGGAGCATAGCAAGTCACCCTCAGAGCACACTAATGCCCAGGGAATGCAGGGAGGGAATAGCAATTCACCAACTGTGTTTTTATCTTATCACCACTCTGTCGAAATATTTTACAATGTGAATCACTACTGTGGCCAGAATAGGCTTCCTTCTGTCTGCAGCAGCCTGCAAAAGCGCAGCCCTGCCTAGGAAGGCTCTCCCCAGCCCAACAGGAAGGCAGTGCTATCCAACTGCGCTCGCCAACTGAGACCAGATCCTCAGAGCCCAGATCTGCAGTTCTGCTTTGCTTCTGCTCACAAGCTTTGGTCGCAGACCAAATGTGGCCATTCTCACCCCTCAGCTGCCTGCCTGCTGCAGCAGTGAGCTCCAAGAGGAAGACAGCAGCGTTCTGCCCCATACAGCAGCGAGCCAGGGTGGCTGCTCTGCATCAAACTGGACAGCAGCCTCTGGAGGGCTTCCAGATGCATCAAATTTAGAGACGCTGAAACTTGTGGGCGGTCACCCATATAGCTGGCAGTAATGAATACTTCTTTTCTTAACTCGGTATGATGCAGAAATCCTGACCGCTGGACCATCAGCACCCTGCTGCAGCAGGACGCATCCAGAACTGGGTTCACATCTACAAGTTGGAGTGCAGACAGCAGCAAGGCCTCTCCCCTCTTGCAAGCTTAAAGAGGAGCTTTTTTCCCCAGAAAAGTCACAGGAAGCTCTCCCGTGCCTTGAGAGCACAGGAGGACACAGGCACACAACACAGGGGCATCAGGAAGGACAACAGGTTCATGGAGTGCTGGGTGCACAAAGCTGCTATTCTGCACCACTGATCCCCACCACATTCCACGCCAGGCTCTAATCTGATCAGCCCCATTACCCAGTCTCAAACTGCAATTCAAATGGGGATTACAACGAGTAAGTCCAGATGGAGAGCAGCTTCCTGCCCCAGCAATAAAATGCACTGTTGCACAGAACGTAGAGTGTAAATGCAAGATATTCTGTTGGGATTAAGGCCCCTTAGAAAAAGTGTTCCTCGAAGTCCTGGTTCCTGCCATTAGGCACATCTGTCCTGCACCTCAGCTGCGTCTCCTGATGGAGGCCATGAGCCCACAGCACTTAGTGCCAGCTTTGCAGACCTGGTACTGCCTAGCAGATGGTAAAATCACTTCCATTTCTTTAGTGGGCATCATTAAAACAACTTGGAAGAGGAGTCATTTGGTAAAGGGGCTGGGAGGTCAGAGCTATGTGCAGGCAGCACAAGTGCCAGAGCAGGCAGCTACACCATCACTCCTCACACATCCTGGCTCACCCTCACTGTGCTCTGTAGATGCTCTTTTGATCTACAAACCCAGCGTGGATAAAATAAAAAGGTTCAGCTCCACAGACAAGAGCCTAACTGATATCAGTAGTCAGAACGTGCAATTCAGAGAAGGCAACGTCTACTGAGGGGAAAGAAAGATCACAAGTAGACCTGCCTGGGCAGCACCTGAACAGCAATTTAACTACTGGCCGTTGGGAATGCAGAGGAACTTGTCAGTAAGTGACGAACTGACTTTACAGCTCTCAAAATGCACAGCGGGATCTCACCAGCCTTCCTCAAAGAGGAAGCTGAGACACCAATCGCATCTGAGTCATTTCTGCTCTGTGCTGTTCCGTGCCCAGAAAAGGGAAAGGCTTGGGAGCTGTGCCATGCAGGGCAGCGACGGCAGCAGAGTTCAGCTGAAGCCCTTCCTGCTGGGGCTGCAATGCAGGCCTTCAATCCATGTCTTGTTTAAATTCAATTGAACTTTGATTACCAATGGAGCGGAAGCTATGGGCTCGCAGCAAACACTTGTGCATTTCACCCTGGTGCAGAACATCCATTAATCTGCACAGCACGTTTGATTACTTTATTAGCTAATCTTTACTTCCTCGCAGGCTTGGGACCATAGGTTTGAGCACACCGCACAGCATGCAAGCTTTCATCAACAACAAGACCGCTTTATAAACCAACTGGAGCAATAAAGGGATGAGGGTTTTTTTTTGTAAAAACAACACAGCCAATCCTACACCACAAACCCTGAAGAGGAGTTTCCTGTTTAGAGACCACCCCAGGGTCAGCGCATCCCCCAGCATCCAGCGGGCGCTCAGAGGAACAGCAGACACCAAAGTGCCACAGCCCCGGTCTGATGGAGCCACAAACTGCAGCTCCAGAACAGAGCCCAGCCCACGCCTCGGTGCAGCACAACGGAACGCTGTCAGCAACACAACGTTTGCATCAGCTACTTCCTGCTCTGCAGGCAGAGACGTAAAGATGGGAGAACTAAATTAGGAACATACCACAGCTTATTCTGGGCTGACACTGGCATATCTCAGGGGATCGGCTGCCAGATGACTTCCAGCGTTTATATCTTCCAAAAGACCAAATAATTTTTTTTCCTAGAACAGTTCAGCTCAGAAAGGAAGGCGCTCTTTGCGGCGCCGCAGGGCACAGCCCGCCGGTAGGCGACGAGCACGGAGCTCCCCGCGGCCACAGAGCAGCACCTGTTGGCAGCGCCGAAGCCCGGGTGCCCACTGCTGGCGGCTGCGATCTGCCGCGTCCGGGAGACCAAAACCGCCTCAAGGAATTCACCTGGAGCCGATCCGAACTCTCCCAAATAACAAATTCTCCCGAGCTCATTTAGACGGGACGCGTCACGGGACGGGGGCACCCGTGGTGCCCCGAACTCCCCGGGGACGCGGGGAAGGCTCCGCGCTGGGCAGGGAGCGCCGAGGAGAGGAGAGGGGAAAGGAGGGGCGCGGCGGTGCGGCGTCCCGCAGTACTGAGGAGCAGCGCCCGCGCCGAGCCCCGCCCCGCGCCCCCCGCGAGCAGCGCGTCGGGGCCGAGGGCAGCGCGGGACGGCCGAGGTCCGCCGCAGGGGGCAGCCGGAGAGCCGCGCGGATCCCCGCCGCGGCCGCCCGCCCCCACCGGCGATACAGCGCCGCCGCGGCCGAGAGAGCGCTGCCCTGCGCCCGCCACGCCCCGCAGGGCGCCCGGCCCGCAGCACCCCGCGATCCCGCCTAAGGCGGCACTGCCGATCCGCCACACTCACCTCCCGCTACCCCGCCGCCGCCGCCGCCGCCCAGCACCCCCCGCACCCGCCGCTTCCGGCCCCCGCCCCGCGCACCGGAAGTGCGCACGGCCCGGCGCGGCGCGCGGGGAAGGGAGGAGCCTCGGGCGTCGGCGGCTTGCGATTGGATGCGAGGGGGGCGGAGCCCCAACAGGGAGGGGCTTCATTTGGGGGGCGGGGCTTCCGTTCGGGGCGGAGTCTCGAGGCCGCGGTTGCGGCGGGCGCGGCGCGGCCCGGAACGACAGCGGCTGTGCTGCCCCCTGGTGCCGGTCTGTGCCGACGCCCCGCGCCCTTCCGGCGTCTCGTGCTGGGGCAGAGCGACCGGGAGCTGCGCTCCGCCACTAGGGGTGTTGGCAGGTCCGCAAATCATTAACAGCAGCCCACCGAAACGCGGCGGCAGCCTTTGTGCGCGCGGCTGTTTGCAGAAGGAGCGTGACCTCCCTCGGTCACCGCAGCGCAGTCGCTCCGGGGTCACCTCCCCGCGTCGGAGCGCTTCTGCACGCCGTCATCGCCGCTGCACGACGCGGCCTTCAGTGCGGTGCTGGAGCTCAGCCCGGGCGGTGCCTCAGTTCCTGCGCTCATTTCCCCCCGTCTCCTTTCTTAAGCGCCCCAAATCGAAGAGGTGCACTTAGCAAGGAATGGCCGGGCACGGGCTCAGGCTGACGGTGCTTTTAGCCCCTTCAGCTGCACGCAGAGACGAATGGAACCTCCTACGAACCACACAGAGGCAGGGAGTGAAATGCCACGGTTTTATGTCCGAAATCTGAGAAAGAAAAGGCAGCAGCGATTTCACAGCCCCGTGCAGCACCAATGGGCAGCTCAGCTCGTCTTCCCCTGCTGAGGTCGCCGTGCTTCTACTGGGCCCGAGCAGCACTGGGAGCGCATGGCACCCCCCAACCCGTGTTCTCCTTCCTATTTTTTAAGGCTCCATCCTCATTCCTAGCCTTTATAGCTAGAAGCGGAACAAAAGTGAGCCCTCTGTACATAAGGGACTTGGCTTTGACCTGTCTCAGTTTGTTTGACAAACATGCTTCAAATGGCAGCCCCAGCACAGTGCTCTGGGAACAGCACAGAGCTGCACAGCCCTGCTGCCCCAGGCTGCAGCCCCTGCCCCAGGCTGCAGCCCCTGCCCCAGGCGCACCGTGCTCTCAGGGAGCAGAGCTCTCATAGGAGAGGCGAACATGAGCGCACAGTATAAATATCTGCACAGATCAGCACTTGCAAAGAGCTCTGCCTGGAGAAGAAGTGTTGAGTGTCACCCGCCATCGCATTCCATTTCCCCCTGCTTGGCAGCTGCTGTTCCTGTTTCCAGCACGGTGCTCGCGCTCTCCCCCAGCAGCACCTCGGTGTCATTCCTCCCTCCACTTTCCCCCCCCTTGAAAGAGAGAAAATAATGGTGCCTTTGTTGGGCTGCTGCAGCGCAGGCACTGTGCAAGGAGCTGGGGCTGTGGGGTACAGCCATGAGTGCCACTCACAGTTCCCCCACTTTCATGTGAGTCAGTACTAACAGGTCCTCAAATTCAGTTCCAGTTCATTATATACAAATAGCAAAGATTAATATTTACATCATTAAGTTAATTATCTATATAAAAGACCCAACAAAACAAACAGAACAGCTTCCTGACTTAGTGTCGTATGTACAGAGTGCAGCAGTGAGCTGCCCTTGGCACAGTCACAGTGTAATGTACACTACCCATGGCCCGGCCCTGCCGTGGGAAGGGGGCTGTGCTCCCCAGAGCCGGGGAACGGCTTCAGCTCCGCGGGTCCATCTGTGTAATGTACACTACGGGCAGCCCGCGGTCCCCGGCCCCACCGTGCTGCAGGTCACACAATGTTGGCCAGCTCTGTGGAGTCCGACTCTGAGCTGCTGTTGCTCTCCTCCCTGCGGGGGGAAGAAGGTGTGAAGCAAAGCCCACCTCCATCCCAGGGCTGCTGCAGCCAGTAGGGAACCCCGCAGCCCCAGGGCCACCACGTGCAGACCCAGCCCGGCTCTTTAGCAACCAGGGCAGGTTCCGTGCCAATCTCCAAGCTTCACACCACCATTCTGGCAGCCAGGATTGGCAGAACCACTGCTCCTCACTGCCACCCACAGCTCCCAGACGTGTCCCAGTGCTGCCTGACGAGCCCAGGCCTGACCGCCCCCACAGCCCTGGCACGCGACACGGCTGCCTCTGGGCATGGGCCCACACCCACCTCAGGTCCTGCAGGGCCTTCTTGTTCTCCCTGCGCTTCTCCTCGTCGATGGGGTACAGCTTGAAGAGCAGCAGGCCCAGCAGGATCAGCCCCACAGGCACGGCCGACACCAGCAGCTTCAGGGTGATGTTCACCTCGCTGGGCTGGGAGCAGCCCCGCGTTTGGTACCCCGCAAAGCTGCAGACACGCACATGTCAGAGATGGGAGAACCACAGCTGGGCTGCACCCCGCTGCCATCCCCACTACACTCACTCCAGGCTGAGCGTGGAGATGCCCAGGGATACCCCAGAGGTGAACTTGGTAAAGAAGACGTAGAAGGAGAAGAAGATGGCTTCGTGGCCGCGGGATTCGGGGTGCTGCAGCTTGAAGTCATCTATGACATCCGGCAGCATGGACCTGCGTGGAGACGGGTGAGCATCTCCCACCAGGACCCCCACGGGTCAGAGTGCCCTGCGGAGCCCAGCCCTGCTCTCAGCACAGGGCCCCGCGCTCACCAGGGCAGGAGGAAGGCAGCTGCCACGCTGATCCCCGCCGCCACCGCCACGATGTAGGTGACGACAAGGTTACTGTCCAGGACAACCACCGTGATGAGGAAGGGGACAGCAGACTGTGGGGGCAAAGAAGCTGGGTTGGTCTCCCAGAGCCCTACAGCTGCTGCCCTCAGCCCCATCCACCCCAGTGCTGGCCCCGGCACCCAGCTCTGTGCATCCACTCACCGAGATGCCCACGTAGACAGCAGTCTTCTTCCCAAAGCGGGTGAGGAACCACTGCCAGAAGGGGATGGTCAGGGTGGCTGACAGCTGTGGAAAGAGGGGGCTTGTGTCACTGGCTGTCCAGGTTCTGCCCATCGGTCTCAGCCCCTCACCCAACACCCCAGGTTTTCACAAAGCACCCACTCCCACTCCGGAGACTGAAGTAGGCATGTAAGGACATTGCGGAGCACCCCAGTACCATTCCCTTCAGCCAGCCAAGGACCCGCCTGCCGTGGACATGGGAAGGAGCCAGATCCACCCCCGCTGCAGCCAGGAGCCAGGCTCTGCAGGGCTTGGCACTTTGGACCTCCCCATCCCATAGGGCTCCCAAGGAGATGTTGTGCTCTGTCCCAGGCAGTGAACACCAAGCTCCTTTACTCAAGGAGGGGGAAGGGAGATAAGTGGCCAGATTTGGACAAAAGACCTCCACTGCTCCTGTTCTTCCATTTCTGGCAGCCTTCATGTGGGAACAAAGGCTTTGCTGTTCCTGCCAACCCACCCTGCTTTTGTGACTCCTTCTCCCTCCTCTGCTCCCAAGGGACTTTTGGTCACTGTCCCCACAGCCCCTGACCTCCCTTGCTCCCCAGCTCAGACATGGGATGCCATTGTGTGCATCCCATCCCTGGGGGGTCCAGTGGAGCCATACGCACCATGATGGCCAGGAGGATGTTCTGGAACTCGTTGCGGAAGCCCAAGGTGTAGGTGCAGAACAGGGCGAAATTGCCCTCCAGCAGCTGCAAAGGGAGCAGACAGCAGTCAGGGGAGGACACCCTGGGCACTCCAAACAGACGCCAGTGTCCACTCTCCATCCACACCCCCGCTCTGCTCCAGATCACTGATCCTGGCCCACCAGGCTCCAGCTTGCCCTTGCCCATCTTCCAGCTCAGCCCTCCTCACCATGAAAGCCAGTGAAGTGAAGAGGAAGCCGGTGATGAGCTTGATGTAGGCACCGTGGTTCATCACCAGCTTCAGCCCTCGGAAGAAGGAGACAGGCTCATCTGACTGCAGCTCAGAGGACTCTGGGGAGCAGAGTGAGCCCACTGTCAGAGCCACAGACAGCACCCCGAGGAAAGTACCCAAACCTGATGCAGGACAGCACACAGGAGCTGGAGGTATAAGAGGAATGGGGGAAAGGGGTCCCCAGCCGAGTTTCAAAAGGGCACTGTTTTGCCCAGGATAAGCTGAGCTGGGTACAGAGCAGAAGGGCAGGACCAGAGCACTGGACTTTGGATATCACCTTGTACTGGGATGCCCAAACTGGCACCACAAACTCAGCCAGCCAAAGCCATGTGAGAGGAACATTATCTCCAGCAGTGCAGAGAGAGAAGTCCTCATAGCAGTGCAGCGAGATGAGCCAGAGATGCTGCGCCCTCCTGCCCACAGCACTGCCATTCTGCAGAGCCATCTCAGCTCAACTCCTTTCTATGGGGCAGGACCCTCAGATGAGACCACAGCTCCTCCAAGAGCCCCATGCATCACAGTCCCTCTCCGTCTCACCTCTCTTCTCTCGCACGCCCACTGATAGGATGACAGCACAGAGGATGTAGAGCCCACCGATGACCCCCGCTGCGACCATGTAGGCATTTCTCTGTGCGAGAGGGGAAGCAATAAGGGAAGGCCTCATCCCAGCAGCCAGTGCTGCCCGGGGGGCAGCAGAGACCAGCAAGCGCCCTCAGTTTACCGTGTCTGCCAGCGAGCCGCTGTAGTGCGTCATGTTCACATTCCTTATGGCTGCTGAGAAGTTGTTCTCACTCAGGAAGGGGGGGTTCTCGATGCAGGGGGTAACTGCCTTGCCCACGATCTGGCCCTGAATAGCAGTGCCCAGCACAGTGCCCAGCACCTCCACCGTCATACCTGGGGAGAGGCAGCGGGGCTGAGCTTGGGGCTCTCTGCTCCCCCTGTCAGCAGCAGAGGTGAGCCAGCACCTCTCTCCTACAGCTCCACCCAAACCAGAGAAAAAAGCCCTGTGCTATGCAGGGAGCACCTGCTGGGAAACCAAGACAGAGAGGTGAGTATGCCTGGTCACGGTGCTGTCTGCCTTATAGCAGAGAGGGAGGGAGGACTGAGGAACAGCTCTCAGACTTAACAGGAATGCGTGCCAGAGGAGATAGGAAAGAGGAACAGAAAGATGTGGACCAGCTGCAGCTCAGACCCTGAACAAAACTCCTAGGGATGGGGTGCAACCAAACAATCCTCTCCCTGCATGAGGATCACACCCCAGAGGGAGCAGCAGCAAAGGAACTGAGCACCGTGCAGGAAGGGGAGGAAGCACTTACGGTAGGCAGTGGCTGAGTCCCGCTCACTTTGCTCCCTGCTGATGAACATTGTCAGCGCTGAGTAGGGCACATGGAAGCACTGCAATGGCACCAGAGAATGGGCTCAGGGCTGTGGATGTTGGCAGGACCTGGACAGAGGTCCTGTTATCATGCTCTGTCCCACCCCGCTGACCCAGCCTGTAGAGCCCAACTCACCGTCACAAGGGTCTGGAAGATGCAGTAGAAGATGAGATACCACATCACTTGGCCTCTGGAGATGTCTGGGACGAACCAGATGAGGAAGTAGGAGATGACAGCAAATGGGGTAGAGAAGATGATCCTTTGGGATGACACAGTGTCAGACTTACAGGCACACTTTAAATCCACTGGCCCAGCTCTCCCCACTGCTGTACAGACATGATTCTGGGGACCCCGAGCTGCCCCAAGTGGCCCACCCTACTGCAAAACATGGGCAGGACTAGGTGCCATAGGGCTTCAGGCAGTACCTCAGCTCTCACAGCAGGGAGGGGAACAGGCTGACTCAGACTTCCACAAAAAAGCTGCTTCTGCACGAGCAAGCATCCCTGCTGCAATGGAAGGGACTGATCTGCTCCTGCCATCGGCTCCCAGCCCCAACCCTTCCCGCAGGCAGCACTGCTGCGTGCTCAGCAGGATGCCATCAATCTGCTCCTCCTGGCAAGGGCTGCAGAGCAGCCAGGAGCACAGTTCCCTGCCCACCCCTCCTGCCAGCACCAAGCCCTCATCCCAGGGTCACCTCTCAGCTGGCAGGAACAGGGCGAGTCCCAGCCAGCAGCAACTGCTCCTTCCTGCAGCTCTGCAGTGTGCAGCAGGACATGGGGCGCAAAGCACAACAGGATCAGGGAGGGGGCATTGCTCAAGTAACAGAGCTTGGCACTTGGCTGTCAGAACTGGCCAACAGGCAAACAGCAATGAAAAGCCACCCACTGCACCTTGACTTCATTCTGACTTAGCTTGCAGACTCGCAAGCACCCTATGCTCCATAAGACACTGAATAGGGGCTGCACTCAGGAACCAAACCAGCAGAGCCGGGCAGAGCCACACAAGGTCAGAGCTGTCTGCAATGAGGGGACAGGCAAATCTTTCCATCCAGGCTGATGTACAGGACACAAAGTTAAATTTAAGTCACGGAGAGCGTTAAGAAACTGTATCTCCATGGATGAAGCAGGCAGACACACTGCATGGGACGCAGCACATGCACATTTTTCCGCACAGACGTCACCCCGGCGGGGGGAGGAAGGAGCAAGCCAGCTCACAGCCACTCCTCTTCTGCGCCCTCATTGCCACGCGTATGTGGAGCTGAGGAAGGTTTGAATCGGCCACTGCAGCTTCACGCGCGGCAGAAGCACACTGCATTGGCTGCAGCACCCACAGTGCATGCGGGGTGAGCATTAGCCCCACGGGACCAGCAGGGTGCCTCCGCCTCCAGGACGAGGCGCTGAGCCCCGGCGGCCACGGGGACGAATGACTGGAAGTTACCCCGTGGGTGCGGTGCGGTGACGCGCTGCTGCGCTCATTGGCTGTGTGTGATGGCGTGTTCCTTTGTGCCGCTCGCTTCCCAATCCGGCGGTTTAACCGTTTGCAAACGGCCGCTGCCCGGAGGAGGAAGGTCGGAGCCGGGACACTGCAATCACCACCACGTCAGGGGAAAGTTCGGTCATCGGAAAGAGGGGAAATGCTGCATGAAAGCAGCACAGCGTGCGGACGAGCTGCTGGGAGGAAGCATGCCAGGAAGGGCTTCCAAAGAAAGAGCTGAAAGGAAGCAGGATCTGCCCCGTGCTTTGAGGCAGAGCCCCACGTCACGCACTTCAGAGCCTGGCAGAAATTCACCCCCAGGATCCCTTCACAGCATAACAAGGGGTTGGGGGCAGGCAGCAGCCCAGGGCCATCCCTGTGCCCAGGGAAACAGAGGCAGCAGCAGAGCTGCAGCAGCCGGGGGCTGCCAGTTTCCCCTGAAGCCAGAAATAACACCTGCAAGCCAAGGGGCCCACCATGCTACAAAAGCACCGGCTAATTTTAACAATGCAAGAGCCATTCTGAGGAATGCAGCAGCTCCATCCCCACCCCTGCCCTGAGATTACAGAGCAGAGCTGCAGCTGAGCGCAGCTATCCTGCCCAGCCCCACGCTAATCTCCAGACCCCAGACCCGCCACACTGCCTACAGGGAGGCTATTTCAGGCCACGCATGGAACCTGGCTTAACCAGGCAGCTGCCTCTGCCCAGAGCTATTCACAGAAACCCATGGAAGCAGAGGGTGTAATTGCAGGGGAAAGCAGTGTGTCCCTGCAGCCACAGCCCCCTGTGCCTGCCCCCTTTGCTGCACTGTATTTCAGCACCCTGCCAGTTATTTTGGTGTGGGACACACCACCATATCCACACTCAGATATTAGCACCTTATGGCTTGCATCCTGCTCCTGAAGATTGCAGTGCTCACTGTCCTGCACAGGGACAGGTGTTGATGGACATCCCCTCTCATTCCATGCCCAGACCCTTTAAGGTTTCTGCAAACACACACACCTCCTACTTCCCTTTGCTCTGCACGTTGCTCCCAAGGGCAGCACCCACACGCCTGGAGCTGTGGCAGCTGCTCTTCCTGTTCACACCACATCCTTGTGACCATCAGCTGGTATCCCACCTTCCCACATCACCACGCACACCCCCATCCCTCCTCCTTGCGGCTGCAGACAGCATGTCCCTGCCACTGGCCAAGGATGGGGGACTGCCACAGGAGTCTGCACCCAGCACCTGAGTGTGGCATAAGGCACTTCCTGGGGGCTGGAGCCAGTCCAGGTGTAGTGGCACAAGGGTACATCCAGAGACACACAGGGACAGCTTAGGTACAGTGGGATAACAGGCACAGAGCAACGCTACTGGCAGCACCCTGGGCTTTTGGAGCACCTGCCACCTCTGCTGGATGAGACAGGCTGTGGGCACATCCTGCCCTGCCAACCTCATCCAAGGGTCACCCACAGCTGATGGCAGTCAGCACATAGGGAAGGGACACTGGCAGCACTCACCATGGCATCAGGCGGCCAAAGCGGGTCCACGGCATCTTGCTGATGAAGAAGCCCACCATGGGGTCTGTGATGGCATCCCATGCTCGTCCCACAAACAGGATGATGGAGGCATAGAATGGGTCAAGCTGCAGGAGTCAGAACCACAGAATGGCTGAGGCTGGAGTCCACTCAGTTTCAACCCCCGCCATGGGCTACTTGCCCCCCACCAGCTCAGGCTGCCCAGAGCCCCATCCAACTTGGCCTTGAATGCCTTCAGGGACGGGGTACTCACAATCTGTCTGGGCAGCAGTACCAGCACCTCACTGCCCTCGGAGTAAAGAATTTTTTCTTAATATCTAACCTAAATCTCCCTTCTTTCAGTTTAAAGCTATGCACCCTCCTCCTATCACCGCCAGACACAGCCGGCCCCCTCCTACTTTTAAGGGACCTTAAAGGCACAGATGAGCTGTGAGGGCACAGAATCCCGGGACCGTCCCGCTGAGCTCCCAAGATCCCGCTGCTGTCCCACCAGCCCAACTCGCTGTTCAGGAGCGGGGACGCGTCGACCTGGGCGCTCCCAACGCGGAGCCCGGCAGAGACGGCCGCTCCCGGGACTCCCCTCCGCGGGACCCAGATCCCGCC
The DNA here is from genome assembly GCF_987193195.1 of Phasianus colchicus. Lineage (NCBI taxonomy): Eukaryota > Metazoa > Chordata > Aves > Galliformes > Phasianidae > Phasianus > Phasianus colchicus. Next base: position 6,498,417 of record NC_143459.1, on the reverse strand, counting down.
GCCCCACACGGAGCCCGACCGAGAGCCGCCGCCCCCCGCCCCGGTACCTGTGCCACGTCTAGGAGGTAGATCTGGAGGAAGAAGCCCAACGCACAGCCCGTGGTCTGGTAGGGGGCCCCGCCGACGGCGTAGCACAGCTTGCTGCACACCGACAGCCGCTCCCGGCTCTCCTGCAACGGCCCGCGGCGTAAGGGACGGGGAAAGGGAGGGGAACCGAGGACGGAACCGAGGACGGAACCGAGGACGGAACCGAGGACGGAACCGAGGACGGAACCGAGGACGGAACCGAGGACGGAACCGAGGACGGAACCGAGCGGGACCCGGGAAGCCCCGGGGAGAAGGGGAGGGAGACAGCAGCTTACCCTGCGGCGGGGCTGGCGGCAGGAAGGCGGCAGCAGTCCCGCAGCTGCGGCCCCAACGCGGACCCGCTCCGCACCGCCGCCCCCAGCCATGCCGTGCGCGATGAATGGGGCGCGGAGCCGCCGCCCGCGCGGCCTTGTACGCGTCCGCCCCGCCTCCTGCCGCCCCGCCTCCTGTCTCCGTCCTGCCTCCTGCTGTCCGTCTCTTTCACTTCTACCCTAGCTTCAGCCCGGCCTCCCACCTGCAGCCCCCGACCTTCCCTGTCCCTCTGTCCCTCTGTCCCTCTGTCCCACTGTCCCACTGTCCCTATTCCTTCACACACCTCTATGCCAGCTTCGTGCTGCCCTGCAAGGGTTTGGGGCGGTGGAGGCACTATCACCTCCCAGTGCCACCATCACCCCTCTGTGCCACCTGTGTCAGGCACCCATTGGTGATGGCTGGGGATCAGCTCCAAGGGTTCTCTGTGCCCCAGTACAGCCCCACTACAACCCTCCATCAAAGGGACTGCAGTGAAGCAGGACTTAGTTTTGGGTGAACAGTGAGCAGTGCTTTGTGCTGAGACTGTGCAGAAAGACCACAAATAGGCACAGCCCAGCCCTGCTGTGTGTATCTGAAGCACAATGACCAGGATTTGGGGATTTCCTGGAATTAGGAGGATTTTCTCCCCGCCTGGCGTTGTGCAATATCAGGGAGTGGGGAAGATGTTAAACCTTCTGCCAAGCAGATGCCCAGGGGATACTCGCAGCTGTGAAGCAGTCACTGAGGATGGGACCAGCACTGGCCCTGGGGTCACAGGGATTGGGGACAGGGTAGGGAAAGGGGCCACACTGATGGTGATGGCTCTACCTCCTGCCTGCCACCCACATGTCCCAGAGCTGAGAAAGTGTGAGTGCACCCAAAACCAGACAGTGCTGCTGATGGTGTCAGTGCTGCTCCCTGCTGGGGGCAGCCCCAGGGCATCTCCAGGCTCGGCACATCTCCTGGCACTGCATGTGGGCAAAATGAGTCTGGGAAAGGATAAGAAGGCACAGAGGACAGAGTTTTCCTCCCTGTTTACTGCACTTTGCTGCCTGCTGGATCAGCATGATTCTGGTAGTGGTGCTTTGTGTGTTCCTGCACCCATGGGGCCTAGGGGTTTTGCAAGGGCCCCATGGCTTCATGGGGGCAAAGGGGACACGTTGCATGGTGGTATGTGGCAGTCCTGCCCTGATCAAATCCATCCCATGGGACCTCAGGCAGAATGTTGCAATGAGGGGTGGAGGATGAGATACGGTTGGTGTGGGGGCTCAGCCCAGGAGCCCCATGGGGATGACAGGGGAGCTGCTGCTGGATGGGGATGGCCAGAGGCAGGGAGCAGCCTGGGGAGGTCTGGGACACCCTTCAGGGTGCACTGATGGAAGCCCTGGGGCCAGAACAAAGTCCAGCCCCGCTGTCAGCAGGGATCCAAAGGGCACTGCTGCCTCGTGCCATCCCTGGAGCTGTGCCAGCTGCCAGCCGGGTCACAGCGCTCCTGTGATGCAGCCCCTGCAAAGGGAGCACGGCCAGGGCTCCGTCCAACCCCGGGAAGCCACCTGCAGTGCTGTGTCCCCGGGCATCCCCCTTCTGGGCACCCACCTCTGTTTGCACAGCCCACGAGGAGCGGCTCTCATGTGCTCTTTACTGAGATTAAAGGGCTGCGCGGCTGCTCCAGCCCCTTTCAGCAGTCCTCTCACACCCTCGGAACATCCGGAGCTCCTTGAAAGCGGGACAAACTCTTGCCGCACCTTGGGAAAAGCTGGAGAGGGCCAGAGGCCTCGGGGAGGGCAAGGAGCCGCGGCCGAGAGCCCCGCATCGGCTCAGCCGTCGGCAGAGTGGGTCCTGCGGCTGGGAATGGGGTGTTCAGGGGGGCACTGACCCTCCCGGGGACCGCGGGGCACCGCGCGTTCGGGGCTGCAGTTGGAACTCGGCACGGAGGGACGCATCTCGGCCCCTCCAGTCCCGCGCCCGGCAGGTGGCGTGCGGAGCCCGCGGCTGAGAGCAGCCGGAGCCCGGGGCGGTGAGGCGGGGTGGGGATGGGGTGGAATGGAATGGGGATGGAACAGGGATGGGGATGGGTGCGTGAGGCTGCTCATCTTGGACGGGGGCTCAGCTCCCCGGCCCCCAGCCCTGCTGGCTGGAGCTGCACATCCCAGGTGGACTTTGTAACGGTCGTTAGAGCTCGAGCAGAGCCTAGCAGCATTTCCACAATGTTTATCGCCCTTCTTAGAAAGAACTTGGCAGCAGTGAAATGCAAAGTGCCAAGGATGGGAACTGAGTGCATGGGTAGGGATCTGCTGGCCCCAGCGCTGTGGCCCCCTCAGACGTCCCAAGGCGGCGTCTGTGCCCTCTCTGTGCACACTTCATTCCTCGTGTGCAGCTGGATGGTGAAGCTCACATATCCATAAGCCAACTTTTCCCATTCACAGCTGTATGCTGTCAGCGGGGCCTGGGTGTCCTCAGTCAAAATCCGCCTTGCAGAGGTCCCAGCTCCTCTTGTGGATGGGGTCCCTCAAACTGCGACGTTTCCATGTGGCTGAGGTGCACTGGGACAGAGAGAAATGGATACTCTGGGTGCTGAGGCCGATGCTCTCGGTTTCCCCATTCTCACGCTTCATGCAGGCGATTTGGTTGGGAATGTGCAAATTCGCGTTAATGGGAAGAATTTGACAATCAAATGAAGCTTTGCTCGGCCGGCACACGGCGGCAGTGGGAGCTCCTCCGGTTGCAGCGCCCCGGGGCCGCCACGGGCCGACTCCGCGCCCGCACGGGGGGAAACTGAGGCACGACCGCAGCATCCCCCGCGCTGAGCCCCCCGAGGGGGGGGGGGCGGGACAGGGCGACAGGACAGACCACGCCCCTTATGCAAATATGGAGCAGTCGATTGGAAGCGGGGCGGGCCGGCGGTCGCACATAGGCTATAAGAGAGGGGGGGAACAATGCGCCCGCGTCTCGGTTCCGAGCCGCTGCCGCCACCCGCAGCGCCGGGCGAGGTGGGTGCGGGGGGCCCGGTGGGGGCGAGGAGGAGGAGGAGGCGGCTGCCCCCGGCTCCACCGCCCCCAGGCTGTGGGCCCCCCCATGCAGCCATGGAGCGGGACGCGTACCAGCACTACTTCTATGATCACGACGCGGGGGAGGATTTTCACCGTTCCACGGCTCCTAGCGAGGACATCTGGAAGAAATTCGAGCTCGTCCCCACGCCACCTCTCTCGCCCCTCGGGGAGCGGCCGGGCTGCTCGGCGGCGGAGGAGCGGAGCTGTGCCCCGCGCTGCTGTCTGCCCGACGAATCCGAGTACCTTATCGGCACCGGGCAACTCTTCGGCAACCTGAGCGCCTTCATTCTGCGGGACTGCATGTGGAGCGGCTTCTCGGCCCGGGAACGGCTGGAGAAGGCGATGACGGAGAAACTTTCCACGGGAACTCCGCGGGCAGCGCCGCACAAACCGTCCTTCGGCCCCGATCTGGGGTTCGGCAGCTCTGTGAGCGACTGCGTGGACCCCGCCGCCGTGTTCCTGTGTCCCCTGGCCGAGAGCAAAGTGCCCCCGTCCTCGGGGTCGGAGGGCCAAAGTGATTCCGGTAAGGGCGCGTCCGGTGCGGGAGCACCGAGTGCGGAGCAGCGCCTTTGGGGCGGCCCAGCACCAACAAAGAGGACGCGACGCTGCCTCCTGGGGACGGCTCTGTCCCCGGTGGGGATGGGGTGGGGGACGCTCGTGCCTCTTTCCCAAGCTTTTCAGCGCTGCTGCCGGCTCGCAACCTCGAGCGCTGCCCTGCATCCTCGGGACAAAAGGCGGAGAATCCGGGGGGGGCCCGGGGCGAGCGGAACATCACCGACGGCATGTCGGACGCAGCGTTGCGGGGGATATGCCCACTCCTCGGACAGGGCCACGGGGCAGCTCCTGTCCGCCCCGCGCTGACCCCCGCCGGGCACAGCGCCTCCCCGGGTCGCGGATTTTCGGGGCTTCGCAGCCCCCCGTCCCACGCCAGTTCCCATTCCCGGGCTCACGGCCGCCGGGAAGTGCTGACGCGGGGCCGTGACCCCGTTAATAAATCTGCCGGCCGGTGAGTCACGGCGCGGGCCGGGCGCTTAATGCCATTAGCAGCCCGGGCGCGGTAAGCAGGTCGCGGGCGTAAGAGGCTTAACCCCGATCCGCGGGGCTGGGGAGGGCCGGGGGTCCCGGGTCGGGTCCTGCCGCGCCACGTGGGCGCGAACAAAAAGCAACAGATTGCAAACAATGAGAGTGGCCGAACGGATGGGCAGCGCCGTGGGCCAATAGGAAGCAAGCAAGGTGGTGCTGCTCTGCCAGGTGGCCAATGGGAGGCCCCCGGGGGCGGGCCTTACGGTCCGGCTTTTATTAATGGACGGCGGCGGGAGTTGTGTACGCACGTGGTTGAGACCGGCCGCGTTGTGACAGTGGTGAATGTCGCGTTCCGGCCCGGAGCTCGGCTACCGGGGGGGGCTGGCGAAGGGCCGAGCCGAGGCCGTGCCCCGAGGGCCGATAATGCTGCACTGAGCATCTCAGGGCCTGGCTTCAGAGCCAAAGAGATGGAAAAGGTGGTATTGCTCTGCTAAGGCGAGAGCAATAGCAGCACGTGCGAAGTGGGGCCACCTCACTGTCCCCAGCCTTCGCCCCGCTGAGCTTTGTGGGATCAGCTGCCGTGGCACCGGGCACACAGTGCTTTAGTGGCTTTGAATTATTTGGGTCTTGCAGTGCTGTGTCTCCCTCCCCCACTGCCCTCAGGGACTGTCACCTCTGTCCCCACAGCCTGGGCTGAATGGGGGGATGGGCGTCGGGCCGGGCTCTGAATGGGGTTTGTCACTTGTGAAAAGTAACAAGTCACTGAGTGTGGAATGAGTCGGGGGAACAAAGGGCAGCTTTGCCCCCATGTCCCTCATTTACAATTCCAATGGACCATGAAAGCGTCAGAACAGGGACAGTCTTTGGAGTCAAAGCCTCTCCCTGGTCTCCGGATTCCGCTCCTCCCCTCCCTTCCCCAGGCAGGTGGGCTTGGACATTGCCTGTTGCTGCTTTGCCCAGCACATCTGTTGCTCCTAGGGCAACAGTGAAGCCCCAGCCCGGTTTTGGGGAGCCTGGGTGCACGGCTATGGAGGGAAATCTGCCTGGTGTAGTGTTGAAAGAGCATTTCAAGTCACACAAATCCTTTGTGGAGGTCATGGGGCGGCTTTGCAGAGCATGAGCAAACTTTGGGGTACAGCAGTGGGGAGTGGCCAAGGTTGCAGGGAGACACACGGGCTGAGGGGCTCTCAGATAACGGGGATTGTTTTTTCCATGTCTGTTGTGAACAGAGGGTGAAGAGATCGATGTGGTGACGGTGGAGAAGAGACAATCGCTCAGCCTGCGGAAGCCGGTCACCATCACACTGCGTGCTGATCCCCTGGACCCCTGCATGAAGCGCTTCCACATCTCCATCCATCAGCAGCAGCACAACTACGCTGCCCGCTCACCACCAGACGCCTGTGCCCAGCCCAAATCCCTGCATCAGGACAAGGAGGAGCTGCTGAGCACTGCAGAACCACCCACTCCCTCCCATGTGCTGCCTGACCCCGGTTTGCCAAAAGCTGGCCCCGGCTCTGACAGTGAAGATGTGGCCAAGAGGAAAAACCACAACTACTTGGAGCGCAAGCGGCGCAATGACCTGCGCTCACGCTTCCTGGCGCTGCGGGACCAGGTGCCTGGGCTCGCCAGCTGCCCCAAGACACCCAAAGTGGTGATCCTGAGCAAATCCTCCGAGTACCTGCAGTCACTCATCAGTGCCGAGCGGAGGATGGCAGCCGAGAAGCGGCAGCTGCGGCTGCGGCAGATGCAGCTGCTCAGACAGATTGCTCAGCTCAAGGGGCACTAGCATGGACCTGCCTGCACCCTGGCCCCACAGCCCCACGGTTCCCTCTCGATTTGCACATTTTTGATTTTTTTGGTTGGTTGTTGAACCCTTGCTGCCAGGGATAGTGGCTGCCATGCTGCTCAACGACTTCAGCCCAGGGGTTCACTCCATCTCACCTTGCTGGTCATCCCACAGCTATTATCCACCAACGGCACTGCCAGGAGCTGCCCCACACGCCCACCCTGCAGGATGTCCCCATCAACTGCTTCAGTGGATCACGCTGTGTGGCTCATGTTTGGATGGATACCAGCAGGGATGGTGATGGAGATGTGTGACCCTGACCTGAGCGGTGCCCTGCAGGCAATCCCCTGCTCCCTTGGCTCAGTGAGGCTGTACCTCACTTTCTTACCACTTCATGCAGTAGTTCGTCTTGGACTTTTTGTTCTAGAAACTGCTGCTGTAATTGCAAGTCTTATACTGGAGGCTGTGGTTTTTATACTGTATTTTTGTACCACTTTTTGAGAAGTATTGGTAAAGAGTTTGCTTTTTTATATAAAATAACTTTTTTTTTTTTTTTTTGGAGGGAGTGGGGAGCTTCTGCTGTTGGAAGGCTCCATCCTGCTGCACTTTAGGGAGATCAGGAAGGAGCTGATTCCTGCTGGACCCTTGAGCCGAGTCCTGGCAGAGGCTGGTTCTCACCTTGCAGCTCTCCAACCCACCCGTTTGCAATAACGGGTTCTCCTTGTTTTTCCCCCCCAACCCTGCCACCACCCCTTTGCCCACAGCTGCCTGAAGCCTCCAGCAACGCTTGAGGCAGTGCAGGATTTGGGCTGGAGGAAACACCCTGAGGTGCTGGCAGGGATGGCTCTGCTGACCTGCTGAGAACCATTAGTTAACACTGTGGTTGGATTTAGCACTTTCTTCATTACCTCACACTTCATAAATAAATAAGTTGCAAAGACAGCCTGGGTTGGCTTTTTCCATGTGGGTGGCTGTGGGTTTCCATTCATTGTGGGTTTCCATTCATCACACTTCAATGCTCTGGGAAGGGGAGGTGGAGGGGCCAGCAGCCTGGCTGCTGTGTTTTGGGGTGTCTAGGGTGCTCAGGGCCCAAGCAGGAGTGAATGCACCCTGCACCAGGGCTGTGTTCTTTGTCCCAGCGATTGAAATGTGAGTGGGTACAGCTGACAAATCACCTGGATTATTTTTCTTCCTTTTAAGTGGGTTTATTGGCACAGGGGACAGAGAGTCTGTGCTGAGCTCAGAGGTGCCTTGGTGTAACCAAACACTCCATTAATAGGCTCAGGGCAGTCTGTGGCTTGCTGCCTTCCATGGGGGCTGCTAGTAACCCTATAGCTGGGTGGGCGGGAATGCAATCTGCCTGCTTCAAGGGGAACTTTGGGCAGCCATATCTGCCAAGCAGATTAAATTATACATATATATGTACTCTCCCCCTTCCCTGAACTCAGTGCTTTGAGTTTCATTTATAGTGGCAGCAGAAATCTCGCTCTGAGTGGGTGGGATGCAGAGTCCTGTTACTGCCAAGCAGTCAGAGCAGCGCTCACCCCAGGCAGCCAGCCTGCAGCAGCAGTGCTCCTGTGCACGGTCTCCCACATCCCTGCTCCCTGCAATATTTCACGCTTTCTGCACGTTGTGTTGTGCTGTGTCAAAGCGTTTCAGAGCTGTATTAGGGGCAGCTCACAGGAACCACAGCTTAAACATGGGGCAGGGTGACCTAAATCTGACACCTCGCCTGCTTGTCCCCGGCCCCACGGTTTTGTTGTGCGCAGGCCGGCCATTTCAATGAGGTTTGAGGAAAGGCGGACTTTTTCCTCTCATGCTAAAGGATGTGGGATGTTACAGACTTCACTTCTTTGGAAACGGTGCACAGCTCCCGTGGCCCAAGCTGGCCATCGGCAGTGGAGGAGCAGTGGCAGTTTTCCACGTACCTTTCTATTTTCCTGATTAAAACCCATGTCCGTAAGTCCGTACCTCCCCAAACACCCCGGTTCCTAAAGCAGACGTCTCCCCTTGCGCTGGCACGGTAAGAACCGTGAAAACAGGCTGATGGCGCTGCTAAGTGCACAACATAACCGCACAGCCTTCTGTTCTCAATTGCTCGCTCTGCATTTCAGGAGTATGGGCCGTGCCCGCTGTCATCTCGCACGTCCAACCGCAGGAGATGTTTCGCAGCCGCCCCCCACCCGCAGCACCCCGCTCCCGTTGCTGGGAAGGCTCCGTGTCGCAGGGGAGCGGCGCCGCCGGGACAACCCGCCCCTTCCCCCCCCCCCCGCCGTCACCATGGCAACAACCCCCCCTTCCCCAGCTCTTCCCTGTTGCCACGGCGATAGCCTCGGCTCCCCATCTCCCGCGTTGCCACGGTGACGAGTCTGCCTCTGCCTTTCGGAGGAGGCCGCCGCTGTTGCCACAGCAACGGGCTCCTCTCTGTTGCCACGGCAACAGCCTCGGCTCTTCTGCCCTGTTGCCACGGCAACGGCATCCTTCCCACCCCGTCCTGGCCCCCCCCCCCTCCCCCCCCGGGCGCTCTGGGGCACAATTCCGCTCCGGGGGAGCCCGGGGAAGACCAAAAGGGGCCGGCAACGGATCCGGGACCCGGAGCGCGGCCGGGATCGGCGCTGGGACGCGGGCAGGCAGCGGCCGGGAGCCCGGGACGCGACGGGGTACGGCCGGCACCGCGGCCCGGGGCGGTGCAGGGGCCCGTGGCCGCCCTCCCAGTCCTTCCGCGGGCGTCCCCGGCCCGCCTCCGCCCCGCCCGCCCGTTTCCATGGCAGCCGCCGGGCCGGGCCGGGTCATGGCGGCGGCGTTGTGCCTGGGCCGGGCCTCGCCGCCGCGGCCGCTCGTGGTGATCCTGGGCGCTACCGGCACCGGGAAGTCGGCGCTGGCCGTGCAGCTGGGGCTGCGCCTGGGCGGGGAGATCGTCAGCGCCGACTCCATGCAGGTACGGGGCGGCGTGGGACCGGGGAGCTGCGGGGGGGCCGGGGGAGGGTCGGGCAGCGCGGCGGGGCGGGGGGGGCGCGTCCTGCGCGGGAGGCGTGCGGGGCCGCGGTAGGCCGCGGTAGGCCGCTGTAGGCCGCTGTAGGCCGCGCTGCCGGGGGCCCCGGGATCGGTCCGCGGTTATCTGAGGCGGGCCTGGGACCTGCCAGAGGCTGCGGGCCGCGCCCCCAAGAGACCCCCAGCCCGTTCAGCGTGTTGGTTACGCTCCCTAAAGCGGTGTTTTCCCCAGCACCGCTGGCTTTGCCGTTCGTGCTGCGCTCAGTCGCGCCCGCCTTCCGTTTCCTGCGCAGGGCTGCTGACGCTGGGCTCAGTGGCTCTCCTGCAGGGCTGAATTTGCAAGCACCCTGTCCTTCATTTGAAACAAGCGGTCAGAAAGCTTTAATTGTACATGAAGTGTTTTCCTTAAACTCATGGGACAGAGTCTGGGGTTTAAATGCGAGGAATCCCAAAGAGACCTTCGTGCAGGGCCTGCACTGCCCCATGCTGTCCCACGTTGTGGCCTTCATTCCTGGACCTGTGTCTGTGCACCCGGGTGTCCCTGGGCTCTTGGTGCTCCCAGTGGTCCCCAGATACCCCCTGGAGCTCCCACACTGTGGTGGGACAGTGCTGCTGGCTTTCTTGGGATGTCTGTCTGCACCAGGCAGCTTTTAGCTGGTGGCTGTGAGGCTTCTAAGGCATGCTGTGCTGCTGCAGCATCTTTGTCAAGTATCTCTCAACCATGCTAACCATCCTGATCCAAAAAAGCTCTAGAGTTGTTATTTGTGTCCATTTGTGCACCATGAAATGCTGTTTTTTTTGCAGGCCTTGTAGTGAGCACCAGCGCAGCATACGTTGGGTTTTGGTCCTGGAACTGTTGTTGACTGGTGTGATCCTGGAATGTGAGGTTGTTGCCGCACGCAGAGCTCCGCACAGGTTCTGGAGCTGACTGGTGTGCTGCTCAGTCTTGTTTTGTGCTGGTGGATGCTTTGAAGCGTGCATTTTGTGCTCTGGTTGTTTCAGATCCCACTGTGAGAATGCAGTCACTTGGAGGATTCTGGCTGCAGGCACCCAATGGCATCTGAGCTCGAGTGGCTCTTGTCCTCCTTTCCTTTTAATCTCATTCTAGCGTGACTGTGGAGCGAGAGCTGAGCAGCTCGGTTGCCGTTGCACTGTGACTGCATTCTGCGTGGCCTCGTGGGGCAGCCGCCTGCAGGCACACCACACGCAGCGCATTGCCCTTCCCCCACCTCGTTCCACTAACCCCCGTGCCCTGCTTAGGCAGCCACGGCAGCCAACTGGGTCTGCTTTCCTGCTGGCTTTGTTGCTGTGGAATAGGTTTCTGTGCTGTGTGTTCCTCTGCCACACAGCGCTGACACCAACAGACTTGTGGAAGAGTTGCGGGGCTTTAAAAACCCCATTGCTCATTCTCAGGTGACAGCTGCCTGCAGCCACGTCGCCCTGACCCTGCTGTCCATTCATGGCTGCACCCATCTGAGCACTGCAGAGGTCTGACAACGCTGGCAGTGTCTTTTGGGCAGCTGTTGGAGCTGCGGCCAAGCTCGGGGAGTGGCTGGGAGCCCAAGCCCACCTGTTCTGGTACACAGGCCTCTCTCCAGGGCGCTTTTGTTGTGGCTGTGGGTTGCTGTGATCAAGTTACAGACTTAGCTGATGCCTGCGAGGCAGCTCTGGAGCTCTGGTTAATCTGTTGGGTCTCTTTATTATTATTTTTTTTGTACTTTGTCTTGTTGTTTGTTATCCCAGACATAAGTTTCCTTCAGACGTAAGTCGTTTCTCCAGAGAAAACTGGCAGGGTAAAGCCAGGCCTGCTTTGTTCCCAGCGGAGTAGTGAGAATGCAACGATCCTGGTGCCAGTGTGCTGGAGGCCTCTCCCATCCTCCCAGGTCCCATTGTCCCTTCTGGGTGTCATACCTCTGAGCAGTTGAGGAAGTCCTCCTCTGGAGGCTGTTGTGGCACACTGAGTACATTTGTCAGTTAGTGTGTCTAGTCAGGACATCTCATAAGAGCTTTGGCCAAAGCTTTGCTGACAGCTTTCTTGTGGCAGAGTGTACAGAAGGGGAGTGAATTTTTCTTCCCTTTCACCCTGGTTTTCGGTTCTTCCCTCCATCTCCTCCCTGCTGGAGATCTCCTGTACTCTGTGAGCCCTTCCCAGCTAAGGATGGTCCACTGTGCATGGGGTCCTGGGCTGCACAGCCGCCACAACTGTGCCCAGGATGCTGCCTTGCCCCCTCCATGGTGGATGAGGGGCAGGGGGTTCAGGGCAGCTTTGTGCCTCCTGCTTCAGTTTTCCTGTCCAGAGTTGGTGCCAAGTGTCTGGCTAAGCGCTTTGAGTCCTGGGACTGACTTGCTGGCTCTCAGCAAGAGGTGGGAGGCTGTGGCCAGTGCTAAGCACCTTTAGTCCTCAGCCTGTGTGCAGTGTCTCAGAGGCCTGCTGCTCCAGGCTGCTGCTAATCTGTTTTGGGGCCTTAGAAAGCAACAAAGGCTTATCTGAGCTGCCTGCTGAAAATAGAAATGAGTGTCGGGAGGACGTCTCGGGTACATGGTCGTGCCGACAGCCAGCTGGTGGAAACCTTCTCTGTGCTGGCTGTGTGTGTGTAAAGGCTGTCTTTGTTCCCTCCCAGCCCACACACTGACACCACATTCCTCCTCTTGTTTCCAGATATTCAGGAAGGAGCTCAGTGTTTAATCTCCAACAGAACCTTGGGGGGGATTCAGTGTGAAGTGTAAGCCCTGGCCCTGTCTGCGTGGGTGCTGGAAGCCCTTTTAGGGCTGTGTGTTGGCTGGGACATTGGCAGACATGTAGGAGCTGCGGGGGTGCAGGGCCCTTGTCGGGGCTGGAAGGCACTGAGCCAAAGCAGCAGGGCAGGTGATCAGTAGGCTGCAGCCCACCACCGGTCACATTGGCACGGAGCTGCCCTGCAGGCTGCTCCTCCTGTCTGCTGATCTCCTGCAGCCAGAAGGTAGAAAGGAAGAGTGTTTGGTTGCCCTGTCTCTCCCCCTGCTTCCTGCCCCCAGGCCAGCCTTTCTTGAGGGGCAGAGCCTGGCACTTGCCTTCAAAGCAGCCAGAAGGGTTAGGCAAGACAGGAAAGGGAGAATCTGCAGGTTCAGCCACCCCAGCACACATGACTGCTGAGTGCAGGATTGGGCTTCCCTGCTCCAGTAACCTCAGCTCGTCCCTGGCTGCTGCACTGTGCCTCCTGCGCACGGGTCACCTCTGTGTCACCTTGTCCTTCTGTCTGGGACCTGCGTGGTGGCAGGAGGAGGTCGTGCTGCAGCTGGAGGCTTGGCTGTTTTTCAGGGGGATTAAGGGGACATTTTTTTTCTGGAAGCCTGGCCTCTGGCTGAGGTGGTTTTTGGTAGACAGAGGAGGAAATGACTGCTTCCATGTCCAGTCCCTTCTCCCAAGATGGAATTTATCCCAGGCCAGGAGACCACTCTGAGCAGAGAGATGCTGAGCTGCATGTACCTTCCCTGAACCCTCAGCACAGCTCAGAGCCCTGGCTTCTGCCTGGCACAGGGTGTGCACAGTCCTTGGCATGGCACAGAGCTGCACACTCAGGACAGAAGGGCTTTATGTGCCCACTGCCCCACATGCCTGCTGGCAGCTGCCCTTAGCAGACCAGCTGTGGGTCTCCACTCTGCTCCGTTTGCAGTTCTGCAGGGCAGCTGTTGGCTGTGCCCAGGGCAGGGGGTTTGGGCTGCAGCACTGCAGGGATCACAGGTTACTTTGGCTCTTTACCAAGAATGCTCCCAAAGGGTTGGTTTGGGTGGCTTTCCTTTCTGCACTGCTTTCAACTGCTTAGCTGAGGTCAGCATCTCCCAAGAGTGTTCTCCCAGGCTGAATATCCCAACCTCGAAATGAAACACATGCCTGGAAGCAGCAAGATGCTGCTCTTGGCTCTCACCAGCAGATCCTGGTGGGCAGTGCAGCCCAGCAGTGTGCAGTCACTGCTCCATGCCAGCTCCACTCCTTCCATTTCAGAGCTCTCAGCAGGCTTGTTTATTTGTTTCTTGCCAGATTTGTTTTGTTCAGCTGTTTCCTGATGTAGGTCACTGCTGCCTAGCATGTGAGGAGGCCAGGAGCAGGGAAAGAGAGGGGAATAACATCTTTGACAGTGACTCAATGTCAGCCAGTCTGCAGCCCCACACTAGGCAGTGCTGAAGCTGCTGAGGGGTCCTGGTGGCTCTGCAAGGAGGATGTGGTGCTCCTTCTCCCAGGGGCACTGACCTGAACTGGTGATTTTCTCCTCTGTTTGGCTGGCTCTGTTTGGCCTGAGAGGAGCAGGAAGCAGATGGCAAGTCAGGCTTTGAAGGTGTGCATGAGCTGCAATCATCACTATGTTCAGGAAGCTCCATGACATTGCATGCTGCATACAGAGAGATAGGTGTGCTGTAGGAAGCAGTGATCCTTGTCCCCAAACAAGATTTTTGTGCTGTGCTGGAGGATGGTGCTTGGCAAGAGGCACACCTGAGTGTGTAGCTGCAGCTTGGAGATGATCATGCTCATTTTAAAGTGCTGAACTTCAGAGCTGGGCTGTGCCAGTTACACTGACCGTGCTCTGATTGCTCCATCAGCCTTTTCATCAGTAACTGCAGGGTCAGAACAGGAAAGCAATTGCAAGCAGTTGGACTCATGGTTCATCTCCTCTGTGGGCAGGAGCAAATGCGAACAGAAGCAATTTGGCCCTTGCAGGAGCAGATGCTGGTGGGGTTCCTACTGCCTTGCCTGCGCAGAACACGTGCTGCTGCCTGCATTTCTTGGTAGACCTACCCAGTCTAAAGGGGTCAACAAGGGCAGAGAATTGTTGTGCCTGGAGAGAGGAGCAGGGATTGGTGGGGCTCCATAGGGTGTGCATGCTGAGGTGGGCAACATGCTCTTCTCTTCCTCAGGTGTACAAGGGCTTGGACATCATCACAAACAAGGTTTCTCCCCAGGAGCAGCGCCTGTGCAGACACCACATGATCAGCTTTGTGGATCCTCTTGTCTCCAACTACACGGTGGTGGATTTCAGAGACAAAGCTGTGGCTCTGATATCCTTTTGTGCTGCAGCCTGCCTGGCCAAGCAGATAGGGACTTCCCTCCTCCACAGATAGGCTTGCAAGAGAGATCAGTGTTCACGTCAGCCCTGTGTTCCACACATAGCAACTAACTCCTGTTTTCAGGGGATACTGCTGGCAAGAGAGACTTGGATCTACTTTTACCCTGCTAACAGTGAGGGCAGCCCCTCCTCAGGGCTGGCAGGGCAGGACCCCTGCTGCACAGCAACAATGCTGAGCTAGGTGTTGCTCTTTCCGAGTATCTCTGAATCTCAGAAGTTGCTGGCACAGGTTAAAAAAAAAAAAAAAAAAAAAGGGGCTGGAAGAGAACAGAGAGCTGTAACACTGCTCTGCAGCCTCGTGGGCTGTGTGGTGCTGGAAGGGGGGGGGGATCTCCTTGTGGCCCTTTCTCCCTGCCATGTGTCTCTGCTTATGCTCCTTGACTGTAGCACATTGAAGATATTTTTGCTCGAGACAAGATCCCGATTGTTGTGGGAGGAACCAACTACTACATCGAGTCTTTGCTCTGGAAGGTCCTTGTCAACACCAAGGTATTGTGGTGGGGCTTCAAATCTGTCTGGGGAGCAGTGAGCCCTCTCTTCAGGGCAGGCTTCACATAGCTTGGCATGGTATTTCCGTGCTAGAGTAGGGCAAGGAAAAACAAAGGCCTCCTGGGGCTTTAGGTCATCTCACTCATGCTGGCCTGCATGCAGGTGACTGTTTTGGCTCAGGGCTGCCTTGTACCTCATAGGAAAAGTCCAGCCTGGTGTCTGGGACAGTCACTGACAGAAAAGTGGAGCTGGAGCAGCTGGATGCTGTTGATCTCCATTGCCGCCTGAGACAGGTAGACCCAGAGATGGCAGCCAAGCTGCACCCCAACGACAAGCGCAAAGTGGCCAGGTGAGCTTGATGTGCTCAGCCCATCACCCTGTCCCAGAGAAATTGTGTGCCTGGGAGCATGGCAAGATGGGCTCTCCCATCTCAAATGGGTACTATGAGCCTTCTAGGAATGTTGGAGCACCGGTGCTGGGTAACTCTGTGGAATCTGGGCCCCTGAGACCCATGACTGTGCAGCCCTGCTGGCTTATGTGTGATGGGGCTGCTCCCAGTACTGTACCCAGTAGCAGGGTTTATCTAGAGCTATTTAAAGAGCAAGCTGCTGTGCTGGCTGAGTAACATACCTGAGCTCTGTGGGAACAGCACGGCAGCAAGACCAGGCCTGCTGCTTCGTCAGGCCCATCCCAGCCTTGCCCTGCCCTGGGGGGAGCAGACACCGCCCACCCCATTCACACGGTGCAGGGGGACAAGGGAAGGACACACTGTGCAGCTTCCTCTGGCTCCCTGGTGGTGATGCTTCAGTCTCCTCCAGCTTTGACAGTGCTGGCCCCTTACTTGCATCCCTGCTTGGCTGGAAAGGGCAGGGCTGGAGCCAGAAGCCTGTCCCCTGCAGCGCTTGTGCTGGTGCCAGGCAGGAGTGGGTGGCTGTGTTCTGGGCTCCTGGGGTGCCACCACTGTACTCTGCACTGCGCCTCTAGGACTTGGGAGTGGTTGGGATGCTGGGCACAGAGGGAGCTGAAGCCTGCCCTTCCCCTACATGAGAAGGTTGGATCGCAGTGAGTGTCTGCGGTTCCCTTTGGAGCCCCCAGGGCTGCTGGGGAAATGGAAAAGCTCATCCTTACCCGGCCTCTGAGCTCTGTCTGTCTTTGCTTACAGGAGCCTCCAAGTGTTTGAAGAGACGGGGATCCCCCACAGTGAAATCTTGCAGCAGCAGCAGGAGGAGGAAGGTGGGGGACCTTTAGGGGGGCCCCTAAAATACCCACACTCTTGTATCTTGTGGCTTCATGCAGACCAGGCAGGTAAGAGTGGGCTTTGCACAGCTCCTGACTGACTGCACAATGTGATGAGGGGTGAAGGCTGACTCCCTGTTCCTGCCCCAGCCTCTTCACTGGAGAAGGCAGCAATTCCTTTGGCATCAGCAGGCATGACAGAGGACTCGTTCTCCTTGCCTGCTGGGCTCTGCCTTCTTCATATGGATCAGGAGGCTGGGAGTGCAGAAGGTCCAGCTGTGGGTCTCCAAGTGCATAACTTGAGCAGCTGAGCATGTCCTGCCCTCCTCCCCCCAGCTCTGGACCGACGGCTGGAGCAGCGGGTGGATGATATGCTGGCTGCAGGGCTGCTGGAAGAGCTGCGGGACTTCCACCAACGCTACAATCAAGAAAAAGTGACCGAAAACCGGTGGGTGAGAAGCCAGCTCCCTCACTGAAGGCACTGCTGTGTGTTCCTGTGTGTCTGATGCCACAGTCTTGTGTCACCTGGGGTCCTTCCCTACAGGTTGAGACACAGAAGCCTCAACTGTCACTGGGAAGGTTGGGATCACCCACTGTTCTGAAAGAGATGGCCCTGACTCTTGGCTATTGTCTTACTCTCCAGGCAGGATTATCAGCACGGCATCTTCCAGTCCATTGGTTTCAAGGAGTTTCATGAGTACCTTGTCAGTGAGGGGAATTGCTCACCCGAGACCAGTGCCCTGCTACTGCAAAAAGGTGGGAGGAGCACCCTGTGTACCATACGTCCCTCAGCCCCATGCAGCTCCAGGTGACACAGCTTGGTCTGAACCAAGCTCAGACCTGGGACAGGTCTTGCTGGAGTTGAGTTGCACCTTTCTCCATGCAGTTTTCACTTCAGCTAGACCTGAAGGTGGCTTTGTCCGAGCACTCTGAGGGTCCTCTGCTTTGAGCTCAGTTTGTAGAGTTGTGCTGACACAGTATTTTTACAACCTCTGTTTTAAAGGGATCCAGGCCCTGAAACAGGTGAGCAAGAGATATGCTCGGAGGCAGAACAAATGGGTCCGAAACCGCTTCCTGAAACGTAAGTCCTCTGTTCCTGTGCTGCCTCACTATCCCTGTTCTCGTATCTCTTCTCACCCTGCTGTGATGCTGCCTGTGTTCATTTTGCCCCCAGCTGTCTATCCAGACACTCAGAGAGATAGCTCCTTCTCACTGCTTCTCCTGTACACACTGGTTGCCCGTCAAGGAAAGATCTTCCTCTCCCAGGAACAATGCAACCAAGTGCTTGGCTCCGTGCCCAGCCAGCCATGGATGAAAGCGGGCTGCAGTGTCCCTGCAGCCCCAAGGATCTTGAGGAGATGCCCAGAAGGCACTTGCACATGTCTCCTGTATGGGGCAAAAAGCCCAGCTGACAGATGCCCCCTGGATTAGGAACCAGAGCCCATTGGCTGTACCAGGCCCTGCTTGCTGTGGCGGGGAGCCAGCAGGACTTCCCCATCTCAGCCCAGCCTTGGAGCAGGGCCAGCAGCAGCAGCTGGGAGCCGGGCACTTGTTGAAAGGTGCTTGGTAGGGGCAAAACAGCAACAACAACAACAACAGAAAAAAAAGGCAGAAGGAAACTCGAGTCAAAAGATAGGCTTTGAACAGAGTGCAAGAGCTTTCATGGAGCCATGTGTTTGGTGGATGTGGCTCACCTTTCTGGTGGCAGGTGTGCTTCAGATCAGCCCTATCAAGAACTTGTTTGTGGTTTTAGCAATAAAAAGCAGCACCTGCTGGAGCCTGGCACGCGGCAGCCTTTGGTGGCTTTGTCCGAGCAGGGCTGTGTGCCCGATGGCTGCTGGCAGTTGGCTCCCTCCACCAAAGGGAGCGAGTGTTCTCTGGTTGTGGTTGTCCTGCCTGACTGGGCTGCAGCCAGTGCCCCTCACCCTCATACTGAGTCTGCGGGGTGGATTTGTAACTGTCTTGTCAGGTGGAGGCACTGACAAACCAGCTCCTGTCACAGCCCACTTTTGTGAGCTGAGAACTGCTGCAGCCACTCAAGCAATGACAGCTCTGAGCAGCACAGCTGAACAAGAGCCTGCACCAGAAGATTCATCACCCAGGCTCTGTGTGTGCATCTCCTTGTAAGCACAGCTTTGTATGATGGCTTTATGGATCCATCTAACTCTTCATTCTCTGTGGCCTCCTGTGGACCATGGTAGCAATGAAGTATTTGCTTACTATGCTCTGACTTTGTAATGTTGTCCTAAAGGCGGGCAATCATGAAGTTGCTTGCCCTGAGTCTGAGGTGTTACTGCTGTTTGCCTGCAAGCTGAGGTCTCAGGTAATTTTGGCTCCAGAAAGGCTGGTGCTATTTGCTCCCGAGTGCTGAAGGACAGGTTGATGAAAGAGCAGATTCTCTTGAGGTATTGTGCAAACCCACAGAGCCTGCATGCTGACTGCTTGGGGTGCTGGGCACCAGGCTGGGGGATGCTGGCAGTCACCTGCTCCTCTGTGTCCTTGTAGGTCCTGGCCCCAACGTGCCCCCAGTGTATGGCTTGGAGGTGTCTGATCTCCTGCGGTGGGAAGAAGATGTGTTGAAGCCTGCTCTAGAGATTGTGGAGAGCTTCATCCAGGTATGGAATAACCAGCACTAAGGTGTAAGCTGTGCCCGAGAAGCCTGTTTCTCAGTTACTGCAGACCCCATAACTTGGGGCTGTCTGTGTCCATATCAGCCGTGCATGTTTTTATTTCAGTGGCAGTGTTGAAACTGAGAATTTGTCCTAATGCTCAGTACTCCACTGGTCTTGCATAGTAAGAGTGCATCTTCTGTCCTACTGTCATTAGTATCTAAGTACAGAAAATTCATAGCCCTACCAAAGTGAACACAGCCATGGCAGATTTTCTGGATGGAAACTCATTTGAGGCATCATGTATTCGACAGGGACGCAAGCCACCCGTGGAGCCTGTAAAGATGGAGTGTGATGTGAACGAGAACAAACGGAGCCATCGTGTGTGCGAGCTCTGCAACAGAGTCATCATCGGGGACAGGGAGTGGGCAGGTAGGGTCCTGGCAGGGGGCTCGGACACCGCAAGCGCGGCTGTGCGCAGGGAACAGCATGAGGCAGCCTCCTTGGCTGGCTCTGCTTGGCCAGATGACCCTCGGCACAGGATCTTGGGCTTTCAGGGATTGTTTACAGCCCATGCATGAAAGCAGCCATTTGCAAGCCCTGAGGGGGGTGCAGGAGCTGTGCCACAGGAGCCATCTGTTGGGCTGCCCCCCTGGCACCTGGTGAGCACTCTGCTGCACTGCCATCACACCAGGCGCTGGGCTCTGTGTGAGATGCCTGTGTTCAGCCTGAGCTTGTCCTTTTGAGCACTTCAGTTGGTCTAAAAACAGCAGATTCAGTTTTTCTGAAATGCTGTGTGAGAAGAAAGCTTCTTAATATCTGTAATTGCTTGGTTTTGCTATAATTTTTCTTATTTGTATGTTTTTGTTTTTTTTTTTAAAGTGTTCCTAGCTGCAGTGATGATAGTAAAGGATTTTCTGTTTTCAATGGACTTACTTTAAAAGAGTTCTGTTGGAATCAGATTAACTCTGTGAATTTATCAGTGCTGTGAGGCTCATGCTGAGAACCAGAAACAAAAAGTAGTTGAGAAACTCTGCAGAAATGGAACTGATAAACCTCTATGTGTTGCCCAAATGCAGAATATGCAGAGATAATGCAAAGATAAATCATGCCTAGATCATTGATTATCAGACTTGAATGAGCCATTCATTACTGCTGATCTGGGGAACTGCTGAAAACAAAGGTGGAAGTTGGCTCGCTGTAGGGAGGTCATTACCATGAGACCAGTTTGTAAGTATAATTGTCACTGCAGCAAGTCTCAGCTGTTCTAGCTTGGAGGTAATTTGAAGAAGCTTCAGAGCCAGAGAACTCTGAAAATTAGCAGAATCTGTGCTGTCCTTCTGGGTGCAGCAAGTTGTAAAGGTGTATGACAGAGTGGGAGCTCCTCAAGATAATCGCAGACACAACAGTTGCAACAGCTTGTCCTCTGGGCATGTTGTCCCAGATTCAGATGGATAAGAGCACCATTTCAAACCAAGACCAGCTATGTGTTCTCTGCACCCTGCTGAATGTGGCTCCAATCCCAGATGGCAGGAGAAGGATTGCCCCAAACTTGGTGTTACTTTAACTGCAAAATGTAAAAGTTCGAAAGGAAGTGAAGGCAGTAGTGGGGGCTGAGTCAGTCTGCAATCTGCTCTACTGCTTTAAGTTACAGATAGTTCTGCAAACTGCTTCCAAGTACCCCACTGGATCTGGAAGATTTTTAAATTCTAACTTTACAGTGTGTGGCACAACCCCAGACACCTACTGAAATCAGTGCTTCCTGAGCTGCTCTGAGCTTTGGTGTTGCTTACAACAAATTGTAAGAGGTGTGACTTTGTTTCAAGCTGGGGGTGACCCTACAGTGTTAAAGCAGCAGTTTTGCATGTAATTTTATCCTTTGACAGAAGAGGAAGACTGGAAAACAC
Organism: Phasianus colchicus; assembly: GCF_987193195.1. NCBI lineage: Eukaryota > Metazoa > Chordata > Aves > Galliformes > Phasianidae > Phasianus > Phasianus colchicus. The sequence goes on along the minus strand of NC_143459.1, from coordinate 6,477,849 downwards.
CTCAGGGCCTCGATTCAGCAAGAACATACCATTGTTTAATTAAGGCCCTACTTGAAAAGTTTGCTGCTTTAATTGCTGCTCTGATCTCTTGGAAACAGCGAAACCACCTTGCTGCTGTTACATTGGTCATAGGACTTAGCACCTTCTATGTAGATAATACCACTGACATAGGAGGTTTTGCTGTCCTTGACAGTGTGATTTTAAACAGAAGTGCAGCTCTTGCTGCCCTGGTTTGTCAGTACAGTTTGCTTCCTTGAGATCACACCTCTGTTCCTAAAGGGCTTTCATAGCTGCAAGCCTTGCCCTGGAGTTACGCAAAAGCATAATTGCGCTCTGGGCTCCATCCCTATCTGCTCTGTGATGTACCCAGTGCTGTGGTGCGGGCACATCTAGGCTTACAAATGATCCTGGCCTCATTCCATGAACTGAGGAGCACTGCACCTCATGCATGTTCTGCAGTGTTTGGTAACACTTGCCTTTCTTCTTCCTGCAGGTTGAAGCTCAGTTAGAGCAAACTTGTGGGGCATTGAATCCTGACAGCTGGGGGCTTTCTGCATACAAACCCGGGACTTTTCCCTTTCCCACTTTCTTCTCCTCAGGGGAAGGCTTGAAGGCTGCGCCCTGTTTGTTTGATGCAGAGCAAAATCAGGCTAAGTGCTCCCTTCCCCAGGTTCCCCAGAGTTAAATGCTTGTTTGCCTCTTCCTCCAGCTCACACGCGATCCAAAGCCCACCTACACCACCTGAAGAAGAGAAAGAAGCTGGAGGCTGCTGGACATGCTGCAGAGATGGTGAGGGACAGCAGGAGTGCAGAGACCTCGGGCAAGGACAGCAGCATGCCTTTTTCATAGGTTTGTGAACGTGCTTCCATCTGGACGGCAAGGAAAGGCTGAGTCCTGGGTGGCCTTAACCCAAAGGAGCTGAGTCATTTTTTGGGGAATGAGGCAGGTGTGTGAGTGACAGCCAGAAGGCTGTGGGCTGTGTCAGAGCTGCTTTATGTGGCCTCATCTTGCTGTGTTCCATGTTTCTCCTGCCCTGCCTGCAGAGGGCTGGCTCTGGGCCAAGGCTGCTGGGGCGTCCTGTGCCCAGCATTCACTCCTGCCGCAGACAGCAGTATCCCTGGAAAGGTGGAGCTTCTCCTTTGGCATGCAAATGTGTTGTTCTCAGAGACAGAATTACTGTGCTCCTCCAGCTTGGCCAGCAGTGCAGCTCAGAACCTGAGTGAGCTCTCGCTGCCTTTTTGTGGAGAGGATATTTTTTTGAATTTATATGGAAATAAAGGTACAAGATTACTGTGGATTCCCCTGCCTATTAAAAAAGTTGAGCTTGCTTGCTCTCTGTTTCCATCTGGCCCAGGTTCCTTGCTCCAGGCACAGGGCGGGATGTCCAGCCTGGCTCCTTCTTCCCATCACCTTTTCTGCAGCTTCACAGGGAGCTGAGCAGATGTTCTCAGTGTGGTGTAGGCCGCGTGCACACAGCAGGTGCAGAAAGAGCTGGCACCTGTTAAACGGGAACTTGGAAATGATCTCATCAAGTTTGCAGCAGATAAGTCTGTCCTAGTTTAAGCTGAATTCCCGGGGGTTTACACTGTGGTTTGGCAGTGGGACTTGCTCCTGCATTTGAATCTGAGTTGCTGAGCAGCAAATTCCTGGTGCTGTGTGTCTGTGGGGCAGTCGCTGTCTCACCTTTGTTCCTCATGGATGTGAGCGCTGTCTTCCCACTTGTGGCTCTGGTGAAAGCCATGAGGCCTTTTCCAGCACAGTTGGGATTTTCCTGTGTTTCCTGGATTCCTGGATCACGGATTCTCCTGGGAAGCTTTTGAGATGGTGGAGCACAGTTTTTTCCTTCAACTGATCATGGATCACTGTGTGTCAGGAGACGTCTCCTGGGGCGCAGCCTCTGAGCGGAAGGGCTGTGTGGGCAGATCTGCCCCTGGGGCTCTGCAGTGTGCTCTGCTGGGGATTAGATTAAACCTCAGGCCTGTGTTCATCAGCACTGAACTATTTCTGTAATGCTGCACGGAACAGCTGCTTTGGGCTGTTGGGTAGAGGTGTGCAGGAAGCTTGCGCTGAAGTCAGTGTCTGGGGAAGAGCTGGGGTGCCCTTTCCTGTGCCAGCATTGTGCTGAGCTGGGCACCAGCATTGGGATGCTGTGCAGCACCAGCTGAAGCCCTGCTCTAGCCCAGACTTGTTTGCCATCTGCTGACTGCAGTGCATGCGGGTGTGGGCTCAGCCCTGCTCAGGGCACACTGCACAGGGGTCTGCCAAGGGATGTGTTGTGTGGATAGATGAGGTAAGGCTGGGTGTAAAGCCCCACTCACTGCTGCCCCACAGTGTGATGCATCACGTCACCATGGAGCAGCTCTGTGAGTGTGGGGTGGGATTGTCTGCTCTGCCTGATGAGTACGCTCAGATGACCACGTTGTTAGAAGTGGATTTAATATCCTTAATCGGTTTAATATTAACTTTGTTATCCCAGCAGATAAATGTTATTCCCCCACCACAATAGCTCCTAACCTGCCTGCTCTGTTCAGAGCCTGCTTGTGCGGATGGGCCCTCCCTGCCCTGTGCTGCCCGCTGTCCTGTGGGGCAGCAGCTCCCCTATGGCTCAGGAGAAAGGGAATCTGTCAGCATTGCTAACTCGTGCTATGCTGGGAAAAGGAAGGTGGAAGCGTGCTCTGATCCTTCCAACAGCGAGACGCAGGTGAGCGTTGTTGCTCTGAGAGGTGGGGGCTGTCGAGGTGTTCACAGGCTCCCATGCAGGGCCGGAGGCGGTATCTCTGCGGCGATTTGCTGTTCAAGGAGGAAGCCAGCGTCCGTTTGAGCTCTGCTGTTGAGGACTGAGCGCGGGGCGGTGCTGTGCTGTGCGTGGCTGGCAGCAGGCGGAGGCAGCGCAGTGCTGGTGGCTGAGCGCCCAGCCCGGCCCCGTCCTGCCCAAGTTGCTGAGCGATGCCCGCATCTCCCCGATCCCGGTGGGTGCTGTGCTCCTGGTTCCGGGCAGCTGCCGGGGCCGAGCGGGCTGGGGCTGGGGCTGGGGCGTGGTGCTTCACTCCATCTGCCCTCCGCTAATCCCCAGACAAACGCTCTTCCATCTGTGCAGCCGGAGCCGCCGAGCCCATCACACCAGCCACTTAATCTAAATGGCTTTGGCCAAAGATAAGGTCATTAATTACACTGGGATTAGAAAACAGGGCGGGCCGGGCTCTGCATCCGTCGTCGTCCTCTCCCGTGGCCCCGCTCAGCGGTGCGGCTGCAGTCTGAGCTGCAGCACCTCCTGGGCGCCGTGCGGGGCTCCCAGCGGAGCGAGGCTCCGGGCTCACACCGGCTGCGGCAGCACGAGGTGCGCGATCAGCGGCCCGGGCTCCGTTCCGCGTCGCGCCGTGCCTGGCTCGGCCCCGGCGCCGTCGGGCCGCTGTGTGGCGGTGTCACAGAGCCATCTGCCGGCGGCGGCCTCCCGGGCTGCGGCGGGGGGGGGTGGGGGACTGCGGCGGTCGATCGGACCCGCGAGTCCGGGGTGGGCGCGGGGTTGGACGCACCGCACACGGCCCCGCTCCGTCCGTGCACAGATTAAATGTCATTTTATTTCATAACCCTTCCCTCCCCTGCCTCTCCCCCCCCCCAAAAAAAAAAAAAAAAAAAAAAAAGGTACAGAAGAAGAGGTGAGCGGCGATTTAATCACATGTATTAAAAATCCACGGGGTGGAGCAGAGCCGATTCCTGCAGTCAGCACAGCGATGCTCCTTCCTCTTCCTCTCCCCTGCACGTGTGGGGCCGGGGGCACTGCCTGTGCCACCCCCGTACCCCCAGCCCCATCCTGCTCAGCCCCGTGTCCCCGCAGTGCCACCTGCACCCCACGTCCCCGGGCACTGCTCTCAGGGCGGTGGGAGCGCATCCAGGTGTTGTTCTGGGAGGGGCAGGGTGGACAGGAGCATGGCAGGGTGGCTTTTTGGGGCCGTTTTGATTTATTTCTGGGTAATTTCTGTTGTCCCTTTTCCCTCTGTACAAAATGAGTGGTATGGGCATGGTGTGGGTGACACAGTGATGTGCACTGGGATGCGGAGCTGTGCTCACTGCAGCAGCGCCCGGATCTGTTTGGATGTGGTGTCATCATTCAGGTGCCGGGTGGTGTACCTGGAAAGTGGGGACCGTCACCATGCAGCCCTGGAGGGCTGTTGAGAGCAGTGCTGATCCCATCCTGGAGCAGATGGGTCCCCCTGCTCCCCCCTCTTCTTGCTCACCTCAGTGCATTCAGGAGCCCCTCGGTGCTGGTGGACGGTTGGTCCTTGAGGACTTTGATGCACCCCTTCATCTGCATAGGAAACAGAAGAGGTGGTGAGTGCCCAAATGGACTAAAGATTTCCCCCCCTCCTACCACCCAGGGATCAAATTCCCCTCTGGCTCAGCTCACACAGAGGTGTCCCCATGGGATGTGCCCTATAGGCATCATTGTTGCTTTAGGACACACAGTGTGGCTGTGACCCCCTCCCCAGGACCACTCACATCAATCTTGGAGGTCTTGGCAAAGGCCCCCACGGGGTGGACATGGTCATAGAGGATGATGACCCCAACCATCACCCGCATGCAGAACAGCAGTGTCTCGGTGTTGGTGAAACGGCTGCGGTACTCCCTGCAAAGAGAGGGTCTGAGCTGGGAAGGAAGCAGAAGCACCCCAAACCCCACTGCCCGCAGGGTGGATACTCACGGGGTCTCCAGCATCACCCTGCAGACGCAGGCCATGGTGCTCAGGCAGTCGGTCGTGTCCTCAATTGGGAGCGTCTTGTTCTGAAAGCAAAGGGATCCCAGGGGTTGCTCCCCACAGGGTCCCCCATCCCAGCCCTACCTGGAGCTAGAGGGACTTCTTCAGCCCCTCCAGGTCCCCCAGCCCCACTCACCTCTGAGACAAATTTGGTGGTGGCATTGCTGAGTGTTTTGAGCATAGGGGTGGCCTCAGCGTAGAAGAGGGACATCCTGTTGGCCATCTCATTGTTCACCTCACTCTCCGCATCCAGCTGTGGGGTGGGGAGGGCATGGGGTTGGTGGCAGCACCGCTGTTCCTCAGGGAGGTGGTCCTGGGGGCCCCTCTCACCTGGAGGTTGTTGATGCGGTTTCGGCTGATGGTCCGTCTGTAGTAGCTGAAGTCATTCTGGATGGCGGGGTTGGTCATCTAGGGGGAGTACAGCATTAGGGGATGGGATTAGGGCTGCTCAGTGTGCCCAGGGTGAACCCCACAACTGGGAGGGCAATGCTCCATTGCCCAGCTTCAGCACCATGCAAAAAATCAGCATTGGGGCTGATGTGGGGCCGGGCATGGGGACTGTGGGACCTGCAGCCCATGGGGGGCACCTTGAGCTC